>NC_044507.1:10497043-10589543 GCF_902362185.1 Chanos chanos
TACTCATGTAAAGGCATTCTCAATATGTGTGTATAGGTGTGTGTGTGAGGGAGAGAGAGAGAGTTTGTGTGTATGTGTATGTGTGTGTGATGGCTCTTGCCGCCTGTATCGATTTTCATTAGTGCTGCTGAAGCAGGAGAGAGAGACAAAGGACACTGATCCTGTCATCTCGCATCAGCCATCCTGTGCTTCTTCATCAGCCCGTGAGACCAGGGCCGACTCGCTCCAACACGCGCAGGCTTTAAATACACCCCGCCCAGCTCCAAAAGACTCCTCTCTATATGTTTACCGTCTCTCCTAAAGTCGCTAAAATACACCCCGGTCCACACCACAGCACAAAGCCATAGAGACTCAAGAAATAGACCTTCTGTTCCAAAGACCGTCCAGCAAAGCATTTACACTGTTAAAGGATTTCATCACATAAACTAGCTGCGTCTTTCAAAAACAAGTCAACTTTAACAATAGCGGAATTAGATAAAAGAGTTTGCACTCGATTAAAGTTACCTGCAATTGTCTCTCACCATAAATATGAACTCGCACTGAGCCATGATGTTCACATATGACTTTTGGTTGTAGTTTGAGATCTGAATCCAGATTGAACAGAGATTCCTGAATGTGTCAGTTCATTGAACCAGTGTGAGTCATACCCTGGCTGTACTAACAGTCTGGGACTTGGTATGTATGTTGTACATTCACTTGTATTCACAGTGGGTGAAGGCAGATTTTTTCAATGGAGGCAAGAACTGGGGATTCGAGTATGGGAAAAAAAATTATGTGTGTGTGTGTGTGTGTATATATATATATATATATATATATATAGATTCCCTAAAATAAAGCGATAAAGCACACTCTGATGGCATAGTTAAATTTAGTGGACATCTCTCTCTCTCCAGCAAACAACAGAACATTCTAGAGGGAATTATGGCTTCTCTCCATCACTAGTTTTCACCTTCTGTACAGCTCTCTACAGACTCTCTCTCTCTCTCTCTCTCTCTCTCTCTCTCTCTCTCTCTCTTTCCTCATCTCCTCTCCTCCTCTCAGTGAAGATCAATAGACAGGTTTAATATCTGCTCCTGGATTATCACAGCTCCAGTCATGGGTGTCAGAGAAGAGGGCTTCAGTCCTTCATACCACACTGCACAGGCTGCCTCGTTCTTTCTGCCTGCAGCTCAGCCCAGCCTTAACTGAGTGAGAGGGAGAGAGAGAGACATAGAATGGTGTGAAGCAGCGCAAAGACACTCTGACATAGTGTGGCATGACCTAGCCTTAGCCCTCTGTGTTATCACAAGGCCCTCATATCCCTTATCAGGCTCTGACTCACTGGGCAGCACTAACTGCTACAGGACTAGGCCCTGGGTCCCTATTGTGTGTACCGCTCCAGGCTCTGTATTCCTATTGTGTGTTGAACTCTGGACTATAATTCCTATTATGTGTGGAACACTGGACTATAATTCCTATTGTGTGTAGAACTCTGGTCTCTTGTTCCTGGTGTGTGTAGAACTCTGGACTACAATTCCTGGTGTGTGTAGAACTCTGGACTGTAATTCCTATTGTGTGTAGAACACTGGACTGTAATTCCTATTGTGTGTAGAACACTGGACTGTAATTCCTGTTGTGTGTAGAACACTGGACTGTAATTCCTATTGTGTGTTGAACTCTGGACTCCAATACCTGGTGTGTGTAGAATCCTGCACTCTTATGTTTGTTTATACTGTAAGGAAAGCCATTGTATGGTAGAAGACACCAGGGTGTGTTCTAAGAGGAAAATAAAGCTAGAATATGAAATATCAGGATTGTTCTACTTGATATAACAAGTGTTGCCACTGAAGTCAGTTCAGGGTTTTTTTGGGGGGTTTTTTTGGATTAATTTGCATTCATTTATGATTGTGTTACACCCATTTCGTAATCAGTCGTATTTTTCGTCCTGTTGAGTCTTACATTTTTATGGCGAAGTGCATTTTGTCTGGAGTGCGTTGAAAAATCAACAGTAGCCTAAGTCTTGGTATACAGTGCTTGGTAGGCTTTTTCTTTTAATGAATAAATGAATTAATTAGGCCCGGTTGGATCCATCATCATCAGTACGCTTTTCCCCTTGGTAATGACCTCTGTAATCAAGCGGACTTTAATGGGATTATAATTGATTCTTTGCGTGGTGGTATCCTCACCCAGACTCATATAGATGGTTGGAGTTGTAGAACCGCTACACAGCATGCCAACTACCCACTCCTTTATCTCCATCTCCAAAAGAGCTAATTCATGCAAATCATTCACTACATGCTTTTTTTTTGCATTCTTCATTACTTACTTTAAGTAAAGGTGAGTCACATGTAAGTGAAAAGCACTGGAATTAGATAGTGCTTGATTCATATGTGGATAGATCTTAATGTAATTTCATTCACTGGTGCAAGGTATGGTAAAGAGCTGACTCCAGTTGAAGCGCTGTCTGTATGGAGTATTTGGGTGAGATTTTTTTTTTCTTTAAAGGAGGGTTTCTATTTTGATCTGCAGAATTTGTGTTACACAGCTGTTTTTTTTTTGTTTGTTTTTTTTTTAAGGGAGTGTGCGTGTTGCTGTGGGATGTGATCTGAAGAAAATGGTGCTGAGATTGTACTGTTTGTTGATGATATCTGCACCATTGTGCTTTTCCAGATGGTTCCTCTGATCAATACAGCCACTGACACTTTATTGAACAACCTGACAGCGTACGCTGAATCTGGAGAAAGCTTTGACATTCACAGGTCTGCCTTTAGTGTGTGTGTGTGTGTGTGTGTGTGTCCGAGTGTGTCCAAGTGTCTGCGCACTCAAGTGTGTGTCTGCATCTGCAGCGCTATGTATCCGTATTAAGTCATATGTAATCACAGACAATGTAAATATAGAGAGAATATCTTGTTTTTTTAACATCTTAAAAATGATTTATAAAATGAGAAATGTTAATCTTTCATAGGTCCCTGTGTGTATACTTAACTTTCTGTGTTTAAATATGAAAATATTCATAAACATAGTGATTTATTAGAGTGACTCATTCTCAGGTGTTTTGGCTGCTTCACCATGGACGTGATCGCAAGTGTGGCCTTTGGAACTCAGGTCGACTCTCAGAATGACCCTAATGACCCCTTCGTCCATCACGCCCAGAAGTTCTTCACTTTCTCCTTCTTCAGACCAATCCTGTTGTTCTTCAGTGAGTGCTGTCACCATAGAAACCAATGATTGGCCCTTACCATCAGCCTGATGTTCACAAAGCCTACTGTTTTACAGAAAAAAAAAGTTTTTTTATCCTCCTTTTAAATTATTTACCAGTGGTTATGACTACAGCTCTTGTGGAGGTCATTAACGGCAGGGTGCAATTAATATTAAAGAGTGCAATATACATGCTGGTCCAGTCATTAGGAGAAAGGAGAAGGATAATTTGTCTTGTCTTTATAGAATAAGAGTTTTAAGATCCGGGATTTGCTGATAATGAGCTAACTCCTCTTGCTCTTTTTTTTGTTTGTTTGTTTGTGTTTTCTTCTCTTTCCTCAGTGGCTTTTCCTTTCCTAATTGGCCCTCTGGCTGGCATCATTCCCAACAAAAGGAGGGATGAGATGAATGGTTTTTTCATCAACTGCATCCAGAAGATCATCAAACAGAGAGATGAGCTGCCAGTCGAGCAGGTAGAGCATTAGAGTCAATCCATAGCACATTAGTGTAGAGGCCTGTTCTCTGAGCCAAACCCTGTAGACTCTCCTGATGTGTTACTCGAATGTTGCAGTCCAGCACAATGTAAAATCTCCTTTTTAGATGTATTTCAAAGCATTATGTCATTTTATTTAACTCTCAAACTGCTCTCAAAGTTCAAATTTGCATAAAGATAGCATGAGCGACGTTAGTAACATTTGCCCCATTCAATCACAGCAGGTTGCATTTGGTTAGACAATATACATAAATACACATGAGAACTCTAGTACGCAACATTGATGTCCAGCATTCATGCACGGTGAATGAAAAAACTCCCATATAACCAACTCTTAGGCCTTTTTTGTCTGTCCACAAAATCGTGTTAGCTTTAGTTGATATCAACACTGAAGTTCAGTGGCTTGACTGAGTGTTACCAGCTTATCTCAAGGTAAATCTTTTTAAAATAAACGTTTGCGCGCCAGCACAGGTGAATGAATAACATTTACTTGATTCCATCGAGATCACAAGTTTGCAGAACATCTTCGTGTAAAAGTGAACCTGTTCGATTTTACGCCGTAAGCAGACGATTCATTCCAGCTTGCACTCTCAGTGCTCTGACTCGCCAAATGATCCCAAATAAGCGCCAGCACCCCTCCGGTCACACACTCTGACCTCTTTCACCCTCTGATCAAAGAACAATTATGAGCTCATTTCTGAACAAAAAAAACAAAAAACAAAATCGGACTGTTCTTTTGACATTCGTTGTCCGTAGAGACGGCGCGACTTCCTGCAGCTGATGCTGGAGGCGAGGAGCAGCAAAGAGCTGGTGTCGCTGGAACACTTCGACGTGGTCAACCACGCCGACGAACAGGCCTACGGCCAGCAGGGCTCCGCGCACGCGGCCGACGGACAGGAGAACGGGGCGGCGGGAGAGTCGCCCAAACGCGGGCCGCAGAAGAGGATGATGACGGAGGACGAGATCGTGGGGCAGGCGTTCCTCTTCCTCCTGGCGGGGTACGAGACCAGCAGCAACACGCTGGCCTTCGTCTGTTACCTGTTGGCCGTTCACCCGGAGTGCCAGGAAAAAGTGCAAAGAGAGGTGGACGACTTCTACGCCAGACACGTGAGTGCAGACCCCATGCGCGTTTACTGCGCGTCTCCTTTTCCTCCCTCACGTAATTGTAAATGCATTCATCTACTTATCCATTCAGTCATTCATTCATCCACGAATTAAAACATGAAAAACACGGCTCTCTGCTGCAGAATACGGCGCGTGCTTCAGTTTTCATTATAATGAGGATATTAAACTGACCGGTGTTACGTCAGCGTTTGGGCACTTTTGAGAGAACAGCCTCTGCTTTCTGTTGGCGAAAAAAAAAAAGACTTGTGTATGTGTATGGCTGAGTTGAGTTATTTTTGGGGATGTGTGAATGGGGTACTGTTTTTTGTTCACTGGTTCTCAGATTGATGATGACTACTTTCTTTATCTTTTTTGCCCCCTGTAATGACCAGAAGACTTTTCTCTGTGCTGCCTCTTTGAGAGTATATTCAAATTACACAAGAAAGCTGTATTTTAGCTTTGGATGCTGATTTTTTTTTTTACCTTCTTTTAAAAAGGTTTTCTATCGTTGGTTTCATAACAGGGCAAATCCTCAGTTGCCTGAGTGTATTTTTAGGTGATAGGTTTACATGAGGTTTTCAGCTGTTCTGCTGCGGTCTATCATTAATTCAGCTTCCTCTATAAGCAGTGTTATCAGAGCAGGGGACCGACACACAGTCATACATAAAGAACAGCTCTGCACGTGCCTGCCCTGCCTGCCACCGTGTGTGTGTGTGTGTGTGTGAGAGAGAGAGAGAGAGAGAGAGAGAGAGGGAGAGAGAAAGAGAGAGAGAGAGAGAGAGAGTAGATAGCTTTTGAGCATAGACCAGCAGTCTGTAGTACAAAGGGAAGATGAAGCATTTTTGACATACTTTTGAGGGTACAGCAGAAAAGATAGAGAGAGAGGTATATGCGTGTTGTGGAAAAGAAGTTATCCTATACCACTGTTTTTAAAATACATTTTCATTGACTCTCTTTTTGTGATCACTAGTATGTACAGTCAAATGCTCCACTGTGTGTGCATGATGAGATCAACAAAACACGTGATCTTCCACAGATTTGGCTTAATACAGTTTTGATGAAAACTGTGATTAAATAAAAAAAAGATTGTTGCTTTTACACGCAGATTAAGTTGTGCACAGACGCAGGAGTGAGAGAGAACCGTAAAAGTGCGGAGCATTGTACATCAGCCTGACATGGACTACAGCCTCCCTTTGAGCTGCATTGCATGTGTATATATATATATGTGTGTGTGTGTGTGTGTGTGTGTGTGTGTGCGTTTGTACTTCCATAAGCATGCGTACATGTGCGTGTGAGTGTGTGTGGGGCTGAAACAAAACGCTCAGTTGTAAAAGCACTGTTCCAGCCTGGCTGTTAAATGTTCTCCCATTATACAGACTTAACAACTGACACATAAATACGACCTTGTTAAACACACGCTCGCCTCTCCTGAATCTTAACGCTCCGACTGGTAAGGCCACGCGGACGACCGCAGGAGAGGGATCAAACAAGCCATGAGCAGATCTGTATCAATCCCCCCCTTTTCTTCTCTTTCATCTCCTTCATTCATTCACTCCCTCTCTCATGTTCTCTTTCCACTTCTAAAGAAGTCAGCGTTTAATAGCCTTAGCACAAAGAAACTTGAACACAAAAAGCTTTAAATGTAAAAATCACACTGGAGCTTTTTTCCTTATTCATTTGTCGGAAGGAAGGTACATGTACATTTATGAGGGCCAATTGTGTTTATGTTTAAAGAAACCTTAAATATGAAAGAAAAAAGTGCGACGCACACGTACATAATTACTCGTTTTCACTTCTTCATATAGTCATGTATAATAATTCACTGGTCTTCAAAAAAGTCAACTCACTTTGTGTTGTTTTATTGATTTCCTTGAATTGTTTACCATATTTAATGTCATGGCTTAAAGATGAATAAACCCTTTGTTTAGGACAGCAAATTCCTCTGCTTATTATGTGTAGGCAGTCTTCAGTTTGACATTGTTTGAATCGAGTATTTATTTTTCTCACCGTTGTAGAGCTTATTGCAAGACCTAGAGTTACTGTGACAACGAATACCCTTAAATATAATGGCAGAGCAAAGCTAAGCACAAAAAAAAACTTAAATTCAAAAACATGTTGTCTCACAAGCGGTAAGGGAAAAATTAGGGACAAGTTTTCAATAACAGTACCTGCAGACTTCAGCTGTGCTGCGACGTCTTGTGTCAGCAGGAGTGAATTTATTCTTGCTTGCCGTCAGAACTCAATTGCATACGCAGCGATACCTGTTCACATTAACTTCTTTTATGGACCAGCCGGGGATCCATTTTAGAGCCATCTGGCCATAGACTAAATGAAGGTCAGCCTCTTGGCTGACTGATACTACGTCGCTTTGGCTCAACTTTAGAAATCTGCCGTACTGAGATGCCTAAAATCCTTCAAAAACCTTTTTTTTTTTCAGAAAAACGCCGCGGACAGTGTCCAAGTTCTCCTCAGTCGCGGCGCTAAAAGCTTTCGAAATGTCATTTCGCCTCGCAAACACGACGTGAATTTGTTTATGTTGGTTTATGCTATCACATTAACTGAACACAATGATACTGTGGCATTGAGTTACATGTCATGTTTACTCTGTATCAAACAAACAGCGTGTGGAGCTTCTGAGGCAAAATAATGTTGTTGAAACGGATAATGACGTTTGCCACCGCATTAACCGAAATGACTTCATAACAACACCATGAGCTTTGGGCTAAGTGACTGTGTACTCCAACCTAAAATAAAGAAATAAATGCGTGTAGCTTTGATACAAACCGATGCTGTAAAAGGATATCACAGGAATGTTAAATCTGCATGCTCAATGCTAGACCAAACTTATTTCAAGGTTCGTTTGTCATCTTTGGTTTGAAATGTTTTCGATTTTCTCGTGCATGAATATTTAGCACTGTGTCATCTGAACGGTTTATTTCCGTGCGTCTCCACGTGAACTCCTCATCGAAGGCCCCGCTATTCACACAGGTGTCTGCGGTTCTTGGCTTTGGCTCTTAACCAAAAAGGCTCTTTCTCTCACCCCCTGTCCTCTCTCAGAACCACCTGCAGTGAGTCAATATTCTCCATTCCAGATCCGCCACACCATCCTTTTTATTTATTTATTTTTTTTCCAACCATTGTGGGGTCTTCAGTGGCAAACATGTAATTGTCTGGTCCTGGTGGCTAACTGGCTGTCTATACACAACAGTACCTCAATGTCCTTTTCCCCTTATTTCCTTTTCTTTAGCTCTACTCTGTCTCCCCAGGGGGTCTGCCATTAATTTCCTTTCTTTTTTATATCAACGTAAAAAAAAAAAACGGAGCGTCAGGTAATGAGTCATGCAGAAGGTGGGAGACAGGAGGCGGGAAGGAGAGAACTACTGCTTAAATTACATGTTTCCAGCTTAGGCCATCCCTGCTGTGCCACTCCACACACACACACACACACACACACGCACACACAGCACTGAGCGAGAGAAAGAAAGAGAGAGAGAGACAGGATGAGAGGGAAAAGTGAGGAGAAGGAGCAAGGACAGGAGCAGAGAGGGCAGGGGTGGTGTAGGTGGGGGGAGGAAGAACATGCCTGTTTTTAACGAGGTTGATAGAAAAGAAGAATAGGTCTAAGAGCGAAGCGCCTGTATCAGAAGGGCCAAGATTGCTGGTTTAGAAGCAGTCATTACGTTCGCTTAACTAATCTGATGGCTTTTTAATATGTGGTGATGTAAAAGTAGAGCTTAATATATGCTCCTGCATACTATGCACACACTCTCACACAGAGAGAGAGAGAGTGAGAGAGAGAGAGGGAGAGAGCGAGAGAGAGAGAGAGATCCAAATGGTTAGACATGGTTATTTTAATGCCTTGAAGCTGCAGTTTTCCATTACCTCTGACCGCCAATGCCATTTTTTAATCAATATAACTCCCTCCTGTGGGTTGCATTACCAGTGTGGTCCCACCACACACTCTGATGTTAGCAGTTAATCAGTGACCCCATTCTGACCTCTCTCCTCTTATCTGGGTTTATGGAGGCATTTAGCCTGCGTGGCTCCAACAGAGAGTACCGACCCAAACTTATCCTCCCAGAACCAACAACCTCGCAACTGCCTGCCCCGGCAAGAGAAAAGAGCAAACGAAAAGTTCAATGAAATGAACTGATGAGAGAGAGAGAGAGAGAGACAGAAAGGGAGAGATGAAGAGACAAGAAGAAAGGAAGACAGAGACAGAGACAGAGATCACTGTCACATGACAAACTGAGCAAAGCAAAACTAGAGAAGGAATTAAACATTTTGTGTTCAAAAGAGAGACAGAAAATAACAGACCGGTTCTTAAGCGAGGACGAGAATGAGGAACAGACACGGATGTTAAGGGGGTGGGGGGTGGGGGGGGGGGGTGTGTGTGGGGGGGGGGGGGGGGGGGGGCTAAGGAATGGACGGTGGGCGCTAGAAGAGCGAGGCACAGCGCGTTAGGAGGAAGGCGAAAATGAAGAGAGAAGGCAGCAAGAAGCTTACCTTTCCTGTATAAATCATTCATGGTCCTGTAGCTGTGAGGAACAGACTCCAGGGGGTTTTTTGCCTCTCTCTCAGACGTATGAAGCTCTCATCTCTCCTCATTCATATCACTCAGGTCTGAATAAAGAGCTGCTGTTCTCCCCCCCCCCCTGCAAAACTCAATAAGAGCCTGTTTGATCCGACAGCAACCCGAGTGCCGCAGCTGTCGGTTCCCATACACCGTCGGCTGTTGTTTTTCCTCTAGCATTTGAAAAGTCGTGCGAAAAAAAAAACGGCCTTTCCTGCCAAAGAACGGATGAAAGGGGAAAAAAGGAACCGAATGAAATGAGTTTTACCATTTCGCTCGTGATTTGTTTTTTTTCATGCTGGAATCTTTGTTTAGTGCTGGATGAAATTAAAGACAATGTTTGAAAATTAGTGAGAGAGAAAGAGAGAGAGAGAAAGAGAGAGAGAGAGAGAG
Organism: Chanos chanos; assembly: GCF_902362185.1. Classification (NCBI taxonomy): domain Eukaryota; kingdom Metazoa; phylum Chordata; class Actinopteri; order Gonorynchiformes; family Chanidae; genus Chanos; species Chanos chanos. Next base: position 10,506,784 of record NC_044507.1, read on the forward strand.
AGGGGAGGGGGAAAGAGAGCAGAGATGTGTGAGATTCAGGTATCGTGTTCCTTTATTTGGCAGTGGTTAAAAGCCTGGAGAATTGAAGAGAAGGAGGGAGAGAAAGGCTGAGAAGACAGGGGGTCTGTGTGGTATTAACCCTGCAGCAGTAATAACAGTGAGGGGCGGTAAGAGAGCAGGGAGGGGGCTGTTTCAGGATCTGATCAGGGGGAAACACAGCCACCATCTCCTGCGTGATGAGACCCAGACTCTCTAGCCCGGTGGAGAGAGAAAAAGAAAGACAGAGAGACTGAGTTAGAGAGAGAGAGAGAATTTGTGTGTGCGGGGGTGTGTGTGTGTGTGTGTGTGTGTGTGTGTGTGTATCTGTGTGTATCTGTGTGTGAGAGAGAGAATGACTCGACCTCGTATGAGCCTGGAGAGCCTGCATCCAGCTGGAGTAAAGGAAGGATGGAGAAGACTTTGTGAAAGACGGGACAGAGGTGATAAAGAAAAAGGAACATTTCACTCAGAAACGGGGATATATTGTACTCGAGTTGGATTCATACCATGTGGGAATTAAAATGTCACATGTGTTGATATCACACCGCTGAAGGAGAACTGGTAATGTGTGGATCAGTATGGTTTTAAATACCACATTAGAAATGGCCTATGGGGGAACGTGGACTGGTCGTGTGTGTATGTGCCTCCCTCTCTCTCTCTCTCTCTCTCTCTCTCTCTCTCTCTCTCTCTCTCTCTCTACCTCTGTGTTTGTGATGCACACTTCTCACGACTGTCTCCCAGCGGCTTTGCGAGCCTCTCTGTCTGCTCGGAGATGCCTGTCACGCTGGAGAGAAAAGACAACACAGGCAGAGACATGTCCTCAGGATGGACAGGCAGAGCAGCAGCCCTCGCTCATCCCAAAGGATGCACTCTTAATGTTCAGTGTTTCTCCAGCTTTCTCCCTATAGGCCACGTGTGTGTGTGTGTGTGTGTGTAGACCTGCATGGATCCGCTGCTGACGTCAGACGCTCTCATGTTAAGACATTTGAGTCTGGGCCAATGGGAGCAGGTCATCTGTAATTCATTATTCATTCACATGCATTTCTCTGACGACCCATCCGAACACACAGTCACACATACAAATCACTGCCACAAGCTCTTTGACTTAATCCCTGTCTTAGAAGAAAACGTGATTTAAGACTTCCTGCTGATCTTTTCTTTTGTTCATTTGATCAGCAACAAATAAGGCACATTGTGGCATTTTGGGCTTTCGTTAGCGTTTTCTTCACTGGCATTTTCTCCCGTATTGACAACCTGTTAATCTGCACTATGCTACAAGTTACCTGTGCGTTCTCGTTGTTTTCAGATGCCTTCGTATCAAGCTTTTCTCCCCACATAAAGCAATCAAGCTGAATCTCCTTCATTATATAGACTTTGAAAAGTTTTCTCTGGCCATTCGCTGCAGATGGTTACGATACTGGAAGAAAAGAAAGATAACTCCTCTCCGGGTTAGGGTTTTTTCGAGCGTTCATGCAGTGGTCATTCCAATCTCCCCCTCTTTTCTGTAATGGCTTTAGAACAGATGGAGTCATCAAACCGCTGCTGTCACGGTTACAGGCCGCACTAAGATGCGAAGACCCTTGGGAGAGAGAAAAGGAGAACTCCTGTGGCACGCGTACCTTAAACTGCCATAAACACACACACAGACACACACACTCTGTGTCATTCAGTCCCCGTCTCCTCTGACTGATGTGTCCTGAATGTAAGCAGCTGTCATATGCCAGCTATTGTTAAAGACGACCCCCCCCCCCCCCCGCCCCTTTGCCCTGACTCCTGGGGGACATGGAAATGAACCTGAGCGTTGCTGCCATGGCGACGGCGGGCCTTGGTGTTTTTCCATAGAAATCGCATTGACATTATTTAACTGGCTTTGTCTCTGCTCTGAAGCTGGAGTTAAGTGTATCAAAGGAGACATAAAGATCTCAATCTCAGTGTTTTTTTTTTTTTCTTTTGGCACAATATCTCTTTTTTTCTCTCTCTTCCTCTTTTTCTCCCTCTTCTCTTCAGGGCAACCCTATCCGTATTCGGTAAGACTTTGCGCGTCGACCCTCATCCTGTGTTAAGTGTCTGCCGCATGCGTAAAGAGTTGTCGCTGAAAGAACCAAAAGTACTCCACACACCTGAAGTTTGTCTTTGTCCTGTGTGCAGCTCCCTCCATGTATGCAGAGTTAGCATCTGATTGCGGTTTTGTAATGTCTTTCAAACAATGTGACATATCATGGCACTAGTCCCTCTCTGTGGGCCCTGCTTTACTGAAGGCCATCTCTGTGGTTTTTCATTATGATACTCTGTTAAATAATTGCCTGTCATATCAAACACATATATTCAGTAATGGCCATCTATTTTCAAATCAAACATGTACCCTAGATATTAGCCAAAGCGTTGTTTCAGCTAATAACCTTCTAGGCAGATTCAGAGGCTTATGTAATGTTTGCTGTGGCTCAGTGTGCGTCTGTGTGTGTTCTAAGTAAGGGTAAACAGGCCCACTGAGCACTGTTTGAACAGGGCAAAACAGTGTGTGTGCATGTGTGTGCACACATGTGCATGCATGCATGTGTGTGTGTGTGTGTGTGTGTGTGTTAGCGAGAGAGAGAGAGAGACAGAGGGATATATATATATACATATACAGAGAGAGAGAGAGAGAGAGAGGTAAAGAGAGTGCGCAACTACCAAAGGTAATAGGTATTTCAGCAGCGTGGACAAACAGCGTATTATCATTACGGCAAAACCCCACGTAATTGCTCTCAATGCAGGGAGGCTTATGGCCTGTTATTTGAATGTCCATTACAGGCCTATTTTCCCCACACGTTGGATCAAATTGAATAAAAGAAGCTTAGTGCTACAGAGAGTGATAACTGTAGAGCCTGCACTGGGTGCCTAATAACTCCATCTCAGAGATACTGAGCGCCCATATGAAAATCATTAGGGGGAGAATGAGAGAGGCATACACTGTAGGTGATGGGGCTCTGGGTCTAGGGCCAAGCCGCACAGGCAGGGAGACTTTGGGAGGGGAGGGGAAGGGAGGTTTTATAGGATTGTGGGTCGGGATGAGGGAGATTTGCATTCCTCTTGGATTTCATGGATGTAGATGAAGCCAGAGAAAGAGAAAGATGCATGGGAACGAGAGAACGAACGCCACTGACCTCCCCCCCACACCCCGCCCTCCCATGCCCGACCCCCCCGACCCCAACTGCAGTTCAGGCAGTACAGTCCAAACTGCCTGTGATGTTTCCCCAAACACAATACGGATGCAAGCCAGAAACGGTCGAACCGTTAAACCACGGTAAATTAAGGCAGAGATGGCTAAAATAACCAAACATTTCGGAACTAAAAGCCCTTGATGGTAGGAAAAAAACTCACTGGTACTTAGATTCCCAGAACCGTTAGATTTGGGGATGCTGTTAAAAAATTTATTTCCAACCATGGAATGAATATTCACATTGTTATGTTTCTTTTGCTCTTACATAGATATATTTCTCTCCCTGGTGGATTTGTTCTTGTTTGTGCGTGTGTGTGTGCGTGTGCGTACGTGCGTGCATGTGTGTGTGTGTGTGTGTGTGTGTGTGTGTGTGCCTTTTCCTCTGTGTTGCATTTGCTAGAAACCTTGAAAATGGCTGCTTTCTCACTGCTTTCACAAATCCAGGGAGAATGTGGCCTCGCCTTCTGCCAATGAGAAGTTATTATACATAGCAACCACTTGTTGACGTTTGTTGGAAATAAAAAAATCAACAAATCCCAACCAAGTCATCATACTGAATAATAAAAAAAAAAAAACAGACACAGATTGTTCAAAGGATTTGTTCAAAGCATATGTTGTTACGTTGTCTTTTTCCTTCGGGCAGTTGTTCTACAACAGCGTCTTGTTAGCTGTCATGTTCTCTTGAAGGTGCTGTACGTTCTTCTGGAAACTTAGAACTTCACAGGCGGCCCGAACGAACTGCGTTTTCTGTCATCCGGCCTCATCATGACACCATCTCCTCTTCTCCTCTTGGAGACTAAACGTCTCATTATGCTTTGAAATAAATGCGACAGAAGCATTAATTAGCATGATGATATTGTATTAGAAAAAGCCGAAACGCTTCCATCGAAAGAGCAAGCGCTGAACTGTCCGTGACGTCTCGTCCAGAAGGTAGACAATCGAACTGAGTGTGTTAAGAGTCAGCCCGTTACCCTTGAGAGAGCGTGTGAAGTTGAGAATGCGGCAGATGAAAAGAATGTTTGGTTTTTTTCTCCATCTGATTGGATAGAGTAGATGCGCTCATGAAAGGACTCGAGAGTGTAGGACCGCGTTGCCCGGTGCAACACGAGACAGTATCAAAAGGAAAAAAAAAAAAAAAGAAAGAAAGAAAAAGAAATATCGTCTTCGTCTGGTTTGTTTCGCCTTTTGTTTGTCCAAGTCAACGCCAGAACTCGGTCGCTTCTGGGATTTGCTTAAAGAGATGAGAACCTTTCCTCAGTGCTGCAGAGTCTAAAACAATTCTCAACCCCGTAGTTACACTTATTTGATTTCTTTCCCCTGATTATTGGCTAATTATTCTCTCTCAGCCCTCACGGTTTGGAGCACTCCTGAAAGCTCTCAGAAAGCTCTAAGAATGAGGACGGCAGGTGATCGGTTGTGTGTGGGTGAACGGTTTCAGAGAGATTGAAATGGTCTTTTTTTTTTTCTGCACTGCAGGGAGGACCTGTGCCCAGGTCACGGTTCCCTGTGTACCTAAGAGTTCTGATTGGCTGCAGGCTTTATGCTATGTGGGATGTGTATTTAGAATAGTGAGGGCTTGAGTGTGGTAGGTTTCCTGGAATGGAGGGGGTGTGCTGGGCGCAGACCTATTGCTTTATTGATCCGACTGTATTAATTCCTCTGGTCTCTTCGGTCCCTCCCACCAGTGCGTTTGTGCCTGTGTGTCTAACTCAATCTTTCTTTGTTTCTCTCAATCTCTCTGCTGTCTTTTTTTTTCTTTCCTTCTAATGCTGATCTCTCTCTGAGCCTCTCATTCTCTCTCTCTCTCTCTTGACCCTTCATGCGTTTTGTGCAGTGAACTCTATTTTAGATTGTTTCCCACTACATCGGGCTTTGTTTCACCTCCCGTGGCTGCATGTGTTGGCACAAATACAAATCTCGCCCAACAAATTTGTCATCTGTTCTGACAGTAAAATGAAGTTGATTTTCCAGTCAGGTGATTTTAATTTGGATTTGTGATTCGTTTTGCCCAATTGTTATTCATTCATTCAGCTGGTTTAACCATACTTGGGCAGAGCTGTATTTTACTTCTCTTCTCTCCATAATCACGCCCACAGAAAGTAAGAGTGATTTTAGATATATCTTTTGAGTGAAATGAACAGCTTTTTATTTTGGTCTTGGTTACAAGACTTCTGTTTTTACAGTTTGTGGTCTCACTGACGACTTCATTTCGCGTCATAGCTATACAATGCCACCGCACTATGAATAAGAGTCACGTATATGTGTCTGAATGTAAACTCAGTTTTCGCGCGTGTCACAGACATGTAAATCTAATAAGGCTGATTAGATATTTCATGTGAAAACGCATTTGCTCTGTGTAAAAGAGATTAGTGTCTTTGAAATGTGACTCTTGGCTTTGGAATAAAGGTTTGGTCATTGTGTTAGCATTCAAGAGAAGTCACACAGCAGAGTGACTCCAACCCATTATAGTATATCTATGGTTTTTATACTCATTGAAAAAGAGACTGATTCCTTCCACTCTTCTTTCATTTTTGAAGACAATAGAATCTGACACTAATTGCATTTGTTTTTTTGGTGCTTTTCTTTTTCTTTTTTTTTTTAAACAATACCCTTGAGCCATCTCTTGTTTGAACATGCATGCTTCTATCACCATCAATAACCATAAATAACGGTTTCTATGGAAACCCTCTGGGATGCAGGAAATTATAAGGGGGGGGGGGGTTATCTATGCAGGCTCTCCCTGTGTCTAACACACTTTTCAACAGCACTTAAGGGACTGTATTCAAATGAGAGAATACAGTGTAGATTAGATGGCTTGAAGTCACAGAGAGAGGGAGGTGGGAAGAGAGAGCGGAGATTTAATGCAAAACATGCGGTGGCCCAGTTAAAACAAGTAAGACTGGTCAAGGCACGCTGTCACACACAGTAACAGAAACAAAGAGTTTATCCTGCAGGTAATTGTTTGTTTGTTTGTCTCTGTTAGGCCTTGATGTGAACGGGGTGGGGGGTGGGGGGGGGGGGTAAGAAAGAACTCAAAGGTATGTCTGTGTAGATAGCAAGTAAAGGTTTCAACCGCAGGCTCAAATTATGAACAGTACAGACAAAAAGAATGTCATTTTGAGAAAAGTTGATGATATTAATACCAAGGGGATAGAAATATGTAGGGGGAAATGAGTTATGATGTTCTTTTGAATACATATAAGGCCTCTATTTCTCCCCTTTCCATATCTTCAAATGAAATTCGACAGGACTATTTCTAGCGTGTACGCCTTGATGGGGGGTTTTGGACAGCATGGGAAGGTCTTCAGTTTCACTGAACGAAGTAATAACGGTCTTTGGATTCTCTTTTATCTCCTAATGTCTTTATGGATTTCTCAATTTAGAAAAATATTCAACGGAATTATTGTACAATTTCCATATGCGCGCGGTTTTTGCAAGTTACGTAGAGGTCAGATCTGTCAATCATACCAAAATGAAGAAGCTCCTCTCGTCTTATCTGTAGTCATTTTGTTCGCGTTTTCTGTGCGGCCGGCTATTTTTGTTTTTCATAAATGTTTGAGTGAAATATGGTGCTGTCATTCTGATGTTCTGGTGCCGGAGTTGATTGGATTCACACTGTTGGACTGTTCAGTAATGTTTAAGGGCTAAGACAGCGTGGCATTTTAAAGCCGTTCACTGTAATATAAAACTCCATTTTTTTTTCCATTTCCGACTCCCTTTGAACATCGCTGGCCGTTAGAAGGCCAATCAGCATGCGGTAACGAGGCAATGGTCACACACATTAGGTGGCTTAATGAATGAAATGACTTGTCAGTCCGACTGCTCGTTCTGATAGAATTGTTATTTGTCTCAGCGAACGATAAAAACCAAAAAAAAAAAACCCATTTGCCCCGCTCAGTATTCAAACAAAGACCAAAATAGAATCCTTTCAAAATCACAGATACCAACATCCTGGAGCCAGTAAAATATACTGCTATGATCTGACTCTAAGTTCATGGACCTTCTGTCCTTTGCATCAATAGGAGAAATGTTTGGTCTGTGGTAGACCTACCAGACAGTTCATGAATACCCTGGCCCCACCAGACTCTCCATTAACGGCTTAGATATGGTCTACGTACTATTTTTGCTGTCGTCTGGCGTCTAGCTCCAGGGCTCTGATGTTATTCCGTGTTGGGCCCGGCGTGTGCGTTCGACCGGAAACATTCTTTTGTTTGTGCTGGCGAGACGAAACGCGGTCCCAGCTCCAGATGTTTCTCGAAATGTCTGTTGTCTCTTTGTTTGTTTTGCTGTTGTTTCCGTGTTGTGTCTCTGGGCTCTTGCAGTATTGTGTCTCTGTGCTGACTTAGTGTTGGTAACTCAGTGGGTGCTGTCTGCTTGAAGTCTCTGTGTTTCCCCTGTGCTGTCTCTCTGCTGTCTCTAATGCTCTGCTAAGGCTTTGCATCTTATCATGAATAAGTGAATAAATGTATTTCAAATTAATGTCTTTGATTTGTCTCTGTTATGTCTTAGTTTTGTCTGTGTGCTCTCTGTGCTGTCTTTGCTTTTGTGTCTGTTCTGTCTTATTAGTGTTGTCTGTGTGCTGTCTGTACTGTCTTTACTTTGTGTCTGTTCTGTATTAGTTGTGTCTGTGTACCTTCTTAGCTTTGTGTCTGTTCTGTCTTATTAGTGTTGTCTGTGTGCTGTCTGTACTGTCTTTACTTTGTGTCTGTTTTGTATTAATTATGTCTGTGTGCTCTCTTTGCTATCTTTGCTTTGTGTCTGTTCTGTATTGGTCATGTCTGTGTACCGTCTTTGCTTTGTGTCTGTTCTGTATTGGTCGTGTCTGTGTACCGTCTTAGCTTTGTGTCTGTCCTGTCTTAGTTTTGTCTGTGTCCTGTCTTAACGTTGTGTCTGTCCTGTCTTAGTTTTGTCTGTGTGCTGTCTGTACTGTCTTTGTGTCTGTCCTGTCTTAGTTTTGTCTGTGTGCTGTCTTTGCTGTCTTTGCTTTGTGTCTGTTCTGTATTGGTCATGTCTGTGTAGCGTCTTAGCTTTGTGTCTGTCCTGTCTTAGTGTTGTCTGTGTGCTGTCTGTCCTGTCTTAGTGTTGTCTGTGTGCCATCTTAGCTTTGTGTCTGTCCTGTCTTAGTTTTGTCTGTGTGCTGTCTGTCCTGTCTTAGTGTTGTCTGTGTGCCATCTTAGCTTTGTGTCTGTCCTGTCTTAGTTTTGTCTGTGTGCTGTCTTAGCTTTGTGTCTGTCCTGTCTTAGTTTTGTCTGTGTGCTGTCTGTCCTGTCTTAGTGTTGTCTGTGTGCCATCTTAGCTTTGTGTCTGTCCTGTCGTAGTTTTGTCTGTGTGCTGTCTTAGCTTTGTGTCTGTCCTGTCTTAGTTTTGTCTGTGTGCTGTCTTAACGTTGTGTCTGTTCCACCTCAGTTTTGTCTCTGTGAACCCTTAGCCTTCTCGTCATTCCTGTTTCTTACTGTGGATAGCATGGAAATCAAGGTCACAGGTGAATCTTCAGCCAAGTAACTGTTAGCCTTACTGTGTGTAATAAATCACTGGGCTTGGAGGGCTCATATCTCTCCACAATATCATGTCGTTCCCCATTGCACTATACTACCATATATAAATATCCTGTGCCTCTACAAGACCCATTGTGCCAGATTACTAAATTTACTAGAATGACTCCACTGTTGCCTGTGTAGTCATTCTGTCGTTATGGCCTCATATTTAGAGACTGTATCACGATGTATGTTATGGTTAAATTTAGCCATCTGCGTGCCTGCTATGACTGGGAATGGTCGAGACACATTGTTATAGACATAAAGAACATTCTTAACATGCTGTGAAGAAGAGAAAGCCGCTAGTTGTACAGAACAAACACTGCCGTCCTTTCTCAACAGAGGAACTCTTTGAGCTTAGAATGAGGGTGTCTTTGAAAAAAGAAAAAAAAGAAAAAACGTCTTACACGCTGTACAATGCGTTCTATACTCCGCTCCATTACGAGGAGAAGCAGGAGTGTTGTGTCGCTCCTGGCGTTCATTAGGGACGTGCCATTCCGTTCGGGAACTGGGAGGCACGCAACGTGAAGTGACAGCTAAGTCCGAACGCTGAGAGAGCTTTGCGCAGGGCAAGCGGCTGCCCACACCCCCCCCCCCCCCCATCCCCCCAAGCCCTCTGGTCACTGCCTGTACTGTGAAAACAGTATAATGTCAGTACAACCAGTCATTCATCATGCCTGAACTCCTTGTCTCATAGCCAGAGAACAGTAAGACTGGAGGGGGCTCGTATATTTGCCTCTTTGACCCCTGCATCCACACAACCATATACTAACAGGCCATACTCACTCGAGTCTGTTCTCATCTATGTCACTGAACAGAGAGGCTGACAAATGTGTGTTAGGTGCTGTGCTGTGAATCAGAATACTCAATATAAGAATAGATTAGACTACAATATTTTTATTTTGTCAGTTGTTTGTTTGATGTCTACATATGAACTTGTTTTTGTATGTTTTGTATGTTTAGTTGCAAATCAAATGGATTTTTACTTTTTGAGAATTGAATACAGTCAAAACAAACCGCTTCTGAACATAAAAAATGCAACAAAAATATGTTAAGATTCATATCAGGTAATTATGTTTGCATGATTAATTTAACTGAAAGGGCTGTTTTCTTTGAAATCCAATTTACAATTTACTGAAATAACCACAGCTGAACAGATTTCTGCAGCAGTGCTGCCCTCTGCTGGCTGAAACATATACACACTCTTCTATTACATTCAATACAAAGGAAGCATATCACTTGAAGTTTTAAAGGTTTTTTTTGTTTTGTGTTTGTTTGTTTTTAAACATTTCCATTTAAACAAGAACTGTTTTCAACTCTGTTTTTTACAGGAATCTCCAGATTACAACAACGTTCAGGAATTGAAATATTTAGACATGGTAGTCTCTGAAGCCCTGCGTCTGTACCCCCCAGGATTTAGGTACTACTGTCTGTTAAATATGTCAGTCATTCATTCCTGTACACCTCTGTATAACTGAATACTATGAGTCTCTCTGTTTTACTTTCCCATTTACAGATGGCCTAGGCTTATGAGTACATTTGATTTTATATTACATTACCAAATCATTTGTTTTGGAGAATAGCCATGTTTTTCAGGCTGGTTATTTTATAGACTTCCCAGTTCATTTTGGAGAATAGCCATTTTGCCAGGCTTGTAATTCTCTCCTGGACGTGGGGACACGTGCACTGAGTGAATTATAGCGCGTATAGAGAAATAATGTGTTACTTTTGGACAGTAATGTCCTGAACATTTTTGTAAAGTGTTTGTCGTTCTGCAATATCCAGGTTTGCGAGAGAAGTCGAGCATGACTGTGTTATAAACGGGCAGTTTCTGCCTAAAGGAATGATTCTGGAGATCCCAGCAGGCTATCTACACTACGACCCACAACACTGGCCCGACCCAGAGAAGTTCATTCCGGAGAGGTGAGAGAGTAAAGACCAGACAGTCTCTGTCTATCCTAACACATCTCTCCGTCCATGTGAACGGCATACGCTATCACCGGTGCTTTTACATACACAAAGCCCCTCATTTACGTCCATGTGTTAAAAATATTCAGCGTTCAGAAACTGACTGCAGTTCAGTGAGTGTCTACAGGGAGTAATGAGGACTTTGTGAACAGATAACTGATGAATGTTTTCAGGCTTATCTGAGACGCGGTGCAGTGCATGCCTGAGCGGTGAAACAGGGGGACTGTGTCCGTTTGTTGTGGTTAATGTTAGAGCCAATGAGGCGTGCTCTGGTACTCCAGCACGACTGCGCTATCTCCAAAGTAAAGTGTATCTTGTGCTTCAGGTTCACAGCAGAAGCCAAGGCCAACCGACACCCCTTTGTGTATCTGCCCTTTGGGGCAGGTCCTCGCAGCTGTGTTGGCATGAGACTAGCTCTGCTCGAGATCAAAATGTCTCTCGTCAAAGTGTTTCAGAGATTCAGTATCGTGGCCTGTGAGGATACAAAGGTGAGCCGCCGTGTGTTTTTTTTTTTTTGTTGTTTTTTGTTTTTTAAAGAATGTTCCGGATGTGACTCAAGTTAACTTCTTTTCAGATGCATGATCAAAATGCGTTTCAGCCAATTTAAATAAAAGATATTAAAATGTTATTTTTCTTTCAAAGGTTCCTCTGGAACTGAAATCTAACACCACACTGGGGCCCAAGAGCGGCATATTTGTCAAGATTGTCAAGAGAGAGACCTCAGTGGAACCTCAGAACCAGTAACAGAAGAGACAATAATGTCTAGGCGTTAGAGATCAAACACACTCTGCTTTGATATTTTTTTTCCACTGATTAAACATCTACAGTTCAATAGCTGTGTAATTAAGAAAACATATCTACTTCTTTGATTCCAGTAGTGGAGGGCTGTGGATACATGAAGGGTAATCTTCCAATGGAAGTGCAGAATTATTTTTTTGTACCTAGTCTTAAATGGTAAAAGGCTCATGACAGGTGAAATGATACTAAGATCATCCATCGTTCTTATGGACCACGGACGAGGTCTTGCTCTCTACACCCATTGCTGGCAATGACACGTGAATTGGTTAAACTCAGAAATTAGTTAAAACGCTGATGGATGAATACAAACAGCAGAGTGAATGGATTTGGATTGAGAATCTGAAGCTCCGTATTAAGTGGGTGGTCTTGTTATTCAGCTAGTAATGGTTCAGACTGATACTGGAATGATTAAACCTATAGATAGACATGCTCTCTTTGCACTGGATTGCAAGAGTTTTCATTACTGGATCTTAACTTGATTGGTTTTTTTTATCCCACTAATGTGATCATCCTGTATTATCTAATCATCTGTATGTGATTTCAGTTTGGTGTGATATTACTTAGCGCATGCAGTACGCCAAGCTGTGAATGATCCAGAAATATCCATAAGAGAGCCTGCTGTGGGTCACCTCAAGCTGTTGCCAGAGCTGAACTTGTTATAAACAAATTAGGACAGGCACATATCATAATCAGGTTGGGAGAAAGTTATCTTTCAAAGTTGGACAATAAAACTCACCCAAGCTTCCTGGTTCTATTTCCTTGTCTCATGAATGCGTTGATAAGGTACAGCCCAGAGTACAAATGCATTAAGAGTGAAGTTCACAATGTTACTGTATAAGACAGCGGTCAAACCCATTGTTACTGTTCTTTTGCACTGCTCATTATGCACAATGATTGTGATTATACGATGGAGGACTGTATTCTACGCAAAACTAACAGTGTCCTTTGTAATCTAATAATGCCTTACTAAATGCTCTTAACATGGAAATTAAGTAAATAAATAAATTTCAGTGGGACCTGCAAAGATGTGCGTATGTTTATTTTCTCTGTGTTATTGGAGTCAGCTCAATAAAATGGGTGGGCACTGAAAGCATGCAGGTATGCACAAGTTGAAATTGCCGCTTTATCATTGTTATGGCGTTTAAATTAGATGTGGAGAAACGTCTTCACGACAATCTTTCAAGCTGCACGTTTCGTCGCCGTTGAAAAACACAAGTAAGAATAGTAACAGTTTCTCCGTGCATGGAGCTTGTAACTTTCTTCCTGGAGTCATTACATTATTAATCTGTAACGTTAACTATAATTTGACAGTTGGCGTAATAATTTGAGAAGACATATCCGTGATGCAGATTCTATGCCTCGACACGCAACTCAGACTAAACAAAGTCAAATAATACTAAGCACATCAAAACGCAGACAAGCGTTATAAAACTGGTAGATCCAGTTCTAATTAAAACCGAGGCAAAGTTATGCAGTGGTGTGCAGTGACTCATTTCGAGTCACCGCTCCAGTTCTCCAGAGAGAATAGAATGAGACTCACAGACCGGCTGTGTCCACAGAGACATTTATTACCTTCTACATAGTCATTCCTTTATTTCACAGAGAATGAATACAGAGAATATAGTGCCAGTAGCTTGAATGGCACTGCCCACCATTTCAGAGACATTCCTTAGAGCTACAGCACAAACGGACACTCTAGCCTGCAAAGTGCAAAGAGAACTTTTAAAATACCCCAAAATGTAAAGAACCAAATTAGAAACACAATCTAAATGATAAAGGTCATTTGAAACTGATCACAGATTATTACAGATTGGAAGATTCGTAATGTAATGGCTATCTCTATTGTTTGATGATGATCAGTGCCAGTACAAAAATGTACTGTGTCATTCCCTAATTTGGGGTACATTTCACATCAACAAGAAAGTACAAAAACAGTGTTCTTTCTCAATAGAACCATCAGTGCTTCAAGCTACTATATTCCTGCGATGTAACATATCCGCTAGTTTCAAAGCTTGAACATTAATTTTTTTTTTTTTAAGGGAAAGGATGTGTATTACTACTATGTATTTTTACTATTATTTATTATTTAGTACTGCTATTGCTTATTTGTTACTATTTAAAACAACTGAATATATAATAATGTGTTGATGAGGGAGAAAGGGAAAGTGTGCCTATATGTATAATGTGTGTTGTGACATATGTAGACTGATAATGATTTGATAATGATGACTGATGATGTAGACTGCTGGGTAACTTAGTTGACTGGTAACATCGTAGGCAATTTCCCTATTTTTACCCATAATTTCAATGGTAGGTCTTGCCTGGCTGACCACATGTCATTTCATTGAATAGGTTAACGTCAAATTTGAACACATAATTGAATTAAAATCTTTTAAAAAATTGTAAACCATAACAATGTACGTAACAAAGTTGACAGTCAGTTAATATCCTCATTGACTCATGTGCTATTATAAATAAAATATTGTAAAAATGAGAGGACAGTCACCACAGTGTGTTCAACATGTTCACCACGGAGGAAAATGACATGAGATGTTGGTCACATGGTATTGGGACAAACCATTTTTGAGTTGCAGTGTGGAGTTCTGTTTGTAACACAGTTGACAGAACTTTTGTGGACATTGATAAATTAAGATATTTAAAGTATTTAAATGAGAAAATCAATTTAAAAAATATTTTTCTTTAGTATTAGACTTTTGAAATAAATAAAAAACAGATGTGGTTGACTTCAATGGCTTTTATTATTCTGAAAGGAACACACCCTCAACTGAAAAGCAGACACAGCAAAAACTGTCAATTTGGGAACATCATGACAAATTTAAAGCTGAATGAAGTATAGGACATACATAATGTTTGTGTGTTATTATAACGTGCTTTCCATTAATAGGTCAAACATTTACGAAAGGAAATGTTAACAAAAAAAAGAGCAAATGAGATTTTTTTGTTTGTTTATCTTGCAAACTGTTTACTTCCCTGTATATATCATACATATCCCTTATATCATTATTTATTATTTTTAGATTGATTCTCCGTTACTTTCCCTGTATTTAGCTTTATATTTTTTCTTTTCTTTATTTCATCTTATACTGGTATATAGCGTTACGTTTGCACAGTTGCTGGAGTTGTTGCAATTCATTTCACTACTGCTGTACTTGTACAATCAAGCATGTGACAAATAAATTTCTGGAATCTTGAATCTTGAAGATGACCTTACATGTTACCTTAAGAGTACTCTATAAGAAACTCTGGATAAATTTGATATTTCTCAAAGATGACAAAAATGGCTGGATTGCTTTCATTATCCACACAGCTGTCATAGAAACCCTTGTTGCTTCCTTTCTGTGGAGGACGTAGGTAAGTACTGTTACCTCTGGTAGATTCTCCAACAAGAACCAGGGCCAGAAACATCGTCTTTCTGCCGTTTGAGGATGAAGCATATTTGTCAGAGTACACAGCATCTCTGGCAAAGTAACTCCCTGTTATACACACAACAAACAAACATACAACAAACAAACACAGAACAAACAAACAAACACACAACAAACAAACAAGTCATCTATAATACCTGCAGCTGTCTTTTGCATTTTTGAAGACTGATGTTTTCGTGATAAATGGCACATAGATAGATAGATAGATAGATAGATAGATAGATAGATAGATAGATAAATAGATAAATAGATATTATTGGACCCTAATAAACTGATTCTTTCAACAAAAATCTTTTCAAACCTTTTCCATAAAGTGTGCCATGAACTCCACAGATCCTCCAGTCAAAGTTCTGCTCACAGATAGCATCCACCAGTGACGGATCAGTGCCATGGAAAAGGTAGCGATCAAACACCTCCTTCCCTCCGTTTCTCTCCTTCATCTGCTCTTTTTGCCTGGTGCACACACACAGGTATAACGACGCATTTGTGAGCTTAATTGGCCAGTGTTCATGGTTACATCCATGTGCATAAAAAAAGTATTTGAGGTGTACATACCACTGGAACATCTTCCAAAGAGAGGGATTCTGCACTCTTTTAATACTGTGGATGATTCTGTGAGTCATTGTCCTTTTAAACAACTTCTCGACCATTGTGTACTTAGATCCCGAATTTGCAAGGGGAACAAGCTATGGAAAACACAAGTTCATTTCAGTATAAATATATTTCAGTTTTTGACACATGGTTAATAGAGTGTTCCCTTACTTGATATCCCTAATTACTGCACAAAACTATAATGATTCCAGTCACTAACATGATTATAAGACAAAACTGAACATTAACAACTAAGTGTCTCAGCTCAGTTAAATTCCAAATAGGCAAAGATGTGATGTCATATTGAAAGACCTCCATCTGTAATCTATAAGATGGAATGTGAGTAAACTGTGCTTTGATAAATGTGAGCTAATGCAAATGGACAAATTCTAAATGCAGCATTGAATTACGACAAGTAATTTTTCCCTTGATTTAAAGGTTACAACATGAAGTACATGCAACTGACTGGTACAAGTACTTAAGTAAGTACATAAAATTCTTATGATTCAAATTTTCAGTTGAGGCTGAAGAAGTGGGGATACTTTAACATAACAACTTAGCCTTTCTAGATGAAGGAACCATACAAATGCATAACAACCAATAGCAGTACCTGTGAGAACAGTGAAAACTCAAAGAAGGCTTATGCATCCAAAGCCAGATTCTACATGCTGTTTATTAGAGTTATTCATTACGAATATGTGAACTGTGTACCTTGTAAGAGAGACTGTCCACTGCTGCTTTGTCCCAGTCATTGGGTATATCCACAGAGGCAGAGCTGGAGGTTTCTGGAGACACACTGATTGGACAATCAAATAAAAAACTGTGAGTTTATATGAAGAGTTAATGTAAGAGCTGTTACATGATAACTTACACAATTTAATCAAATTGTCAATGATTCATTATTAGAGTGCTTTCCTCAGTTCATGACAGGAATTTTTTTTCCCCCAGAAAATTTGTATTCCAGAAATTGCTTTCATACAAGGAACAGTATCACTCAACAAAATTATTTTTCTGCTAAGAATGATTCAGGAGGTTTTGCGAGAGTGCTATACCTTTTCAACTTGCTCTCAACCTCCTGAGCAGAAACAAAACGTGGTCTTCTTCGAATCTCTCTTTTCGTTTTGTGTCTGATATTTTGCTGGTACATACCTGTAATCAAGATGTGATAATTAATAAACAAATTTAGAGACACACTGGAGTCCATTCCAGGACAAATCTCTGAGGTTAATACCTTTGAAGCTGAGAATGTATTTATGAGCTGGAGAACTGAATGGAATTTCACTGCTTGTGTCAGCCAGATATAGATTCTCCAGAGTTTGGGAGGTGATAGAGGCCAGTAGCCTTGCATCTTCCTGCGAAAAATTTTCAAGCATTAGATCCCATGTTATAGACTCCCTGGATCACATTCTCATACAACAATACAACTACTCTAAATGCAATTTAGTCTGCAACTACATTTAATACTTAAAACCTTTCACTGAAAGAAAATATCATTGAGTTACAAATGTCACTCAGTATTGTACAAACATATAGGTTAAGTGGTATCGCCTGCAAAGTGTGCTTATAAACGGAATGAACGTCAATGAAGTTCAATACATCTAAGTTCAAAGGCTGAACAGACTGCCTGCTCCATGCTCACTATACTACATTTTACTTATGTACCAGTTCGTGTAGTACAGTAACATAAATAACATCATTCCACTAACCCCCTGGCCATATTCAATCCAGTCTCCATCATTATCCCTCCAATACCAGCGCCACTCCGTGGTCAGGATGAAGTGAGGTGGTTTACTTATAGCAGACGCAGTGGACAGACGACGAACCGATGACCCTCTACAAGTCATTGTGATGAAGTTCACGGAGTGACTGCCTGCATCACTGAGGGCAACATTTAACAGAGAGCAATCTTCAGAAACTCATTCAGTAAACATGGTCATTTGGCAAGGCTTTAGAGGGCTTTGGTGTCATGATAAAGACAAGCCAAAGATGTGATGATGTGATTCTGTCAAAAGGTATCTGAGCTTTGACTGACACTTCTAGCTTCAAAGAATGCTATTGCATCACTGGACAAAGAGAGAAGTTCAGAGTGTCTTCATTATCTTTGTATAGAGGATAATGAAGACCAGCTGATATCAGGAACCCATTCACCACAGGAAAGCTCTGTGACATCGCTGGCTGAGTGGATGCATTCTTAAATAAATTCATTATTTAGCACATTAATGGCACCAGCATTCCATTTTTGAGTTACTCTTTAATAATCAGAGTCGGTTAGTTGGCTCTGGATCTTATTCAGTTAATTCTTGGTTTGTCAACTTTCCAGAAAAAAAAAAAGTTAATTTAAACTGTCATAAACTCTGGACTTGTCTCTCTCTTCCTACTCAACCTCAGCTGACAGATAAGCACCAGTGCTAAAACATAATAGTCAGATGTTCCAAACATGGCCTCACTTACACAGTGAGACAGCCACAGAGCCACGCCCTTTGTTGACTGTGGAACACTATGGTTGCCTGATTCAGCAATTCTAGCAACGTCAAAAACACCTCCACCCAGACTGGGCCTGCAGTTCCTTACATCTGTTACTCTTTACATCTTGTCTACATCTACTGTTTGATTCCATGGATCTTAGGGATCGTCATGGGACACATCTATCTCAACTACAGACGCTGATCACTATTAACTCAGACTACGTGAACCCTGATAGTACATTGTTTCTTACACACATCATCATGATAGACCTCATTCCTCTCCTCTCAGGCTGGAAGCCAGTTTTCACCGTTGTGAGAAAAATATCGCTTTGCATGGTGACTGCAACTTTTAGAAGGAAAATATGCCTCATGGCTATTGTCATGATGAAGCATTAATATTACAGGGACCTGTGCTTGCTTAATTACTATATGCTGCAAATGTATCTGTGTGTTAGAACAATGAGCATTTATCACGTAGAAGACAAGGCCTCTGAGTGAACTGTGTGTCTGTTCCACTCGGGGAGCGAACGGCAAGTATCCTATGCTCCCTGAGAAAAGTTATCATGTAAACCCCCCACACATGTCCTTGGACTTGTTTGCCTTACTGTATGAAAAGCTCTGCGCTCCTTAACCCCAGTGAGAACTGCACCTTATCTCTGAGGTGTGCTTCTCTCATGCGCATGAAATAAAGAAGAAATGATTCGACACATCTGAAGTTTGTTGTATTTGAGAATTAGCAACTCTCATTACAGGGGACTCTAAATTTCCCTTACACTATCCATCCTTTATCAGCTAAAAGGCAAACACAGCTGTCCTGTGTTTTTCTTCACAGACCTTTCACGAGTAGTAAATTCAGCATCTGTGACAATTGCACATTTAAACTGTAGTTAGAAGTGATCCACTAGAGAGTGAAAGCTGTAATGACTCAGAGGTGACTTGATCTCATAGGCTTCTTCCCACTGTCTAATCTCTTAACATAATTACTAACATAGTTCACTGCACTTAATAGTGCTTCCTAATAAAATGGAACAGAATCATTTTATTTTACAGTAATCCATTTAATTGTGCATATCTTTATGCTTGATGGTATGATCTGCATACCGGGTGTTATTACTGTCATGTTCTCTTTCTGTTTACATGACAGTGATGTATGTGACTATTACCATTATTATTAACATCAAGGGATTTTTATGTGTTAGTTTGTATTGCTTATTATTCATGTCATATTGCTGTTACTAACTGTAAAATGAAGAATTTTCAATTCATTAATAAATCATCATCAGTAATATCCCCTATGCATTACACATACCTGCTGTCATTGATTGGGTTACAAAAGGCCTTTTCAATGTCCTCTCCATTGGGCAAGTCTTTCCAGGTCACACCATCCTTATCCAAGACCTGCCATCTGTAAGGCAGATGGTAGTGGACACGCACACATTTCTCTGATTGAGGGAGGCAAAAAGAAGTTTCTTACATAAGAAAAAGTCCTTTTAAAAACTACATTTCTTCTATTGCAGCTGTGTGGCTTATCTTTATCATCTGTCTTGCAGAGGTAATGATACCTTTGAAGCTGCATCCTCTGCGGATGAAGAAGAGACAGATTCCGTTCCGATCTGCATCACTGATAGGGTTGGTAGATGACTGTTTGGGACGCTCTTTCACAGGCGCTAGAAAGAATAGACAGAAACAGGGAAAAGGAACAAATAAGAGAGGACAAATAAACTTTTAACTATTCTCTCAGCTGTGCGTGAGACAAAATACACTCTTTGCTGGTCAGATTAAATTAATATATGACGTGTGAAAAACAACGTCACCAGTTCCTCTTACCTTTCTCAGGGATCTTCTTGACTGGTTTCTCCTTTTGCTGAGTTATCAGGAACCTGTTCTTATAAATCTTGTGGAGGATTCGAAGGTTTTCTGGACTGAGGCCCCTGCCGTTCAGGATGTTCATACAATTTGCAAATGTGTGTGCACGTTTGCAGTTAGCGCCAAACTTACAGCTGTCCTGCAGAAAGTGTTGGCAGATGTGGAGATTTGTGCAGGCTGCCTTGAATTTACAGGAGCCGTGTTCTTCGTTGCCATGGTTGTAATGCGAGCAGACCTGAGGCAAATACAAACAGGGTATAGGATGTAAATCGTTACAGTATGGAAATTATTTAACATACTGAGCAGTTTGAAGGCTATACGCTGAACATTGAAGAAGTATTTTTGAATCTACTTCAGTTTCCGACCTTGTTAAAACATAAATTACTTTATGTATATATATATATTTCAAACATACATGATGTACAGAAACCTGAAAGTCTCTACCAATGTTCCATTGACTTTTTAAAAGTTTAAATGGTTTTATTCTGTTCCACTAACCTCCGGTAGCAAGTATGGATCATTCTGGAGCAAAAGCTGAAACAATTCTGACTCCACAAGATGCTGAAGTCCTACTTTCTGCAATAACCTTTTATTGTGTACAGTAGCCAGCTCATGGGAGTTCTTGCATTTGGCCCTGAAATATATTTTGTTCATATGATAATATGAATATGTATAACTTTCCTGTGTACCTAGGTCAAATGCCAGTACACAAAACCAATTTAATCTAAGCTTGAATGCATCATCTTGAAAAATGTTGGTCATGGCAAGATAGTTTGTCTTTTGTAGTGTTTCCATTGCATAGAAAGAACAGGGTTATGTGAGGTCACCTGTTCTGTTACTGGGCAACAGGACTGCCAAACAACAGTTAAAGGACAAGACTGCCAAACATTTGAGAAAACATGAAACTCAACAGTATTTTTAAGTAAATTTTAGGAGCACTTCTCATATTAATAACAAAAGTTACAAGAATTTGGGGCACAAATAATCTTGTTGTCAACTTACACCTCTTCAGAAGGAAGAATGCGCATGGCAAAATCAATTAGACTGCGATAGGTGAAAGAAGGAAATGTTCCGATATTTGAAAGAAGTTTTAAAGTTTAAATTCAAGAGGTAATTTCTTACACGTGTCGATTTCAATAAATTAAGTATTATTTCATGAAACTGCATTTTAACAAGCGCAAAGTACCGTCCTAGCGATAGGCCACTTCAACAGATCTCTGATAGCCATACTAGACGCTCGCTTCAGCTTAACATTAATTTCGGATCATCACCTTGGAAAAAAAAAGTTAGCAACAGACTGCTGCAATAGTTCTAACTTCCTCCTTCCATAATAATGCCGACAAATGAAATCTGTATATGAAGTGTTGTTTACTTACCCATATCTGCATTTTCCGCATACAAAGTACCTGCACAGGTGTAAGTTCTCACACTGCCCGCATTTAAATGAAAGGTCTTGACAGACACGCAACGGTGTCTTCGCGATTATTACGCTGTTAGGACTCAAGACTGAATCAACACTGGGTTTGTCACCTTCAATAATGACAAACCTGGAATTATCAGACAAAACGTTTAAAAATACTTCGTTGGCAACGGTGAACCTTTGTCGTAAACTGCTGTCAAGACTCTCGAAGTCTAAACATCCTTGATTTTTGCAAAGTAGTGTCGTTATATGATCTGCGACCACCGAAGACATTTTCTTAGTGTATACGCACGACAAGACACACTCAACTAAACCTTAGGACTGCCTTCCTGTTTGTCTATCGCACTTTCGTTTGACGAGTTCTTCGCAAATGAAACTGAAACTGCCACCGATGCCGTTCTGTTTTTTGAGCACACAGCGGCGCAGTATTACAGACTTCATAGAGAGAAACGTCATGCCATCTCAATCCAGTGGCATCTGCATCACGCCACATTTCTTTGGCAGCTGTCCAGTACCGTTTCGGTAAGATGTTAGACCATTTTGGCGCTTTTTGGTTATTTATTAATGGCAGTTCATGAAACCTGCTGTACTGTGCAGTAGCTGAAGTTACACGAGTCTGTTTCAAACACTAAAAACAGGACAACAGTGTGCGAAACATCACATTTGCAACTGTACTTAATTTAATATCGAATATCCGGTTTAATGTTTTGAAAACTACATTCCAGCAGAATCATATCAGAATAGAATACTTAGCAGCTGATCATGTAAAGATAAGAAGTCACAAGAAACTCTTTAAAAAGAGCATAAATTCCTTTACATTAGTACTTTTACCCCATTTCAGTTCAGCACTTACAAATAATATTTAAAAGTGGTACACTAAGTGAAAATAATCATCAGTATCAAAGCAAATCAAAGCAAAAAAAACATTATTACCATTTGGCATTCATTTGAAACTAGTTATGAACCTAAAAGAATGAGAGCCGCTTACTTTATTAAAGAGCTGGTACTCAGTGCAAAAAATTACAACTATTGTTAAGACTAAAAGATTCAGAAAGAACATACTGCCCTACAACAAAAGAGCTAATGTATTGAGTGTTCTCAAGTCACTAAGTGCTTTGTGCATCTATGATAATAATATAGACCATGTAAAACAGAGGTACAAAATTGCAATACATACAGACTCAAAATACATGGACATATGTCCTAGTTCACATAGTACGTACTTTTGACACAGTGACATAATTTACACAGATTGTTGTGACTTAAGTTAAAATTACATACATTATATACATGAGAAAAATCCAAAATTCAAAACACCAGTCTCTTGATCTCTGTCATTAGAGCTGCTCATTATGGCTGCTGAGCTGGGCAAGTGGTAATGTTGTAGTGATGCTGTGCGGTGGGGTTCTTCAGTTTGGAGATCTCTTGAGATTCTCTGGTTTAGTCAATAGAAATCAGTGTGAGTGAATCACTGAACCATGTGCCGTCACAATCAAGAGTGTAGCACTTTTTCGTTGTAAGTAAAATGTTAAAGCGTCCATTGCTATGTTGCAATATAATATCTGAAACAGACATACAATCCTGAGACAGTTTCAGCCTCAAATAATGCCTTTATGTGAACAGGACGTCTGTTGGTCATTTTTATCAATCACCTTTTATGAGGCCTCAAAAAACAAGACATTACTTTTCTCTTTCGATTTTTTTTTCTACTCAGCGCCAACTCAGGTGAGGGAAACCTTAAAAGACATAACTGAAAGTCAATGATTAATTTCCCCCACTCTAGCCCTTTACAGTCAAAAAAAAAAGAAAGAGGCAAAACTGTTTACCCTAAACAGCGTTACGTTCTCATTTAGGAAGGTGTTCTACTACATTGTTGGACTGTGTTTTCTCTGCTTTGAACATTCTGCTACATCCGTTGATCAGACTATGTGAGAATTGTTGTGATATACCTTTTCAACTTGTTCTCAACCTCCTGAGCAGAAACAAACCGTGGCCTCCTCCGAACAGTTCTTTTCACATTGTTCCTCATATTTTGTTCATACATATCTGAAATTAAAACATAATAAATTTGATAAGCACAAAGTACTAATGTACTGACCCCTACCTGAAGAAGACACATTACTAAATTACTGCTATTTAACTATTTGTGTTGTGTATTTAGCAATAAAGCACACATCAGACAGATGCAAATTTATGTCCCCTTTACTGTAGATGGAATGCACAGCTTCTCAACTTTCTTTATTCTCTACTCTCCTATGTTAGCTACACTTGCAGCATTGTATTGGAAAAGAAGGAGTATTTCAAGTATTTCAGTATACACAACTGTCTGATTTCTGGGTTTTTTTTGGCCATGCACCAGTCCTGTAAAATCAAGATTAATGACCTGTTGCAACTTGTGTGATGCATATATATATATATATATATAAAATTATTATTTGATTGACTCAGTGTGATGAGGTCATTAACAGTGACTGTGTACTTTACTCTTGTTGTCTCCATGTTGCTATCCTAAAAAGGTCCATTAGTTTTTCTCAGAACTGGCAATTTGACTGATTTTCCTAGAAAACGGGTTCAGCAAAACTGCTAGTCCTGTTTTCGAATGCTGTACCGGTGAAAAGGAAATTTCATTGAAAGCTGTTTGTGAGAAGCACTCACACAAAAGACAAGAGCTATGAAAAGTGAAGAAACGACCTCTGAATGATGATCTTCATTTTGAAAGAGGATAAAGGGACAGGGTGGAAATAGCACTAGGTCTTGTCTGGGAGACAGAGTTTAGAACAGGAGATCTTGATTTATCGTGATAAATGAGATGGCCTGGAGACCTTGGTCAGCCTTGCAAACCTAAGTGGTTATTATGGCCTTATTTATGTCATCTCTGCATATGCTATCTGAAAAAATTCATTTTGGGTCACAAAACAATTTTAAAGCTCATTAGGTGGTACCTTTGAAATGGAGTTTGTAATTGCTGAGGAAAATTTCGTTTTCAGTGCTGTTCGTATAAACATTCTCCAGAGTCCGAGAGGTAATTGTAGCCTCATCTTTTTCATCTCCCTGTAAAGACCAGTATATTCAACATTAGTCCGGATGTTATTCATTTTCAGGTTGGAAAGAATTCCCTCCAAACTAGACAAGTTTTCACAGTAGTTAATGTCAAATCACGTTTTACTTACGTAGTTGATTCAAACTGAATGCATTTACAGAATGAACTTTTCCAGACAGATTGCTTTTGGCTTAATTTTTTTTAGCCCATGTCCAAGTTATAGTGTGTTCATTGTATTAATGCAAATGGCAGCATAAACAGACATATTCTGTTATAAATACATTACTAACCAGTTGTCCATATTCAGTCCAGACTCCTTGTTCATTCTTCCAGTACCAGTGCCACTCAGTGGTCAGAATGAAATTAGGAGGTCGGGTTATGGACGATACAGTGGAGAGGCGACGAACCGACAGCCCCTGACATGTCATTGAGACAAAGTCCACTGACTGATTCCCAGAATCACTGAAGACAGGCATAGAGGCAACATTTCACAGACAGCAGTCTGTAGGGAGCAGGTCAGCATGCATGGCTAGCTAATTTTCACATTAATGATACTGTTACACAGTCATTAAGCAGACAGCTTAAAAGAATCGTGAGAAATCCTGTCCTGTGAGTTTGGTCTATTTTTCAAACAACTGCCAGCAAAAAAAACACAAGCTGCAGAGAGGACATAACAGAGTAGAAGTATGGACAAACGTGCTCTTTATATGTTTCAAGGTCTGAATCTCTGATCCAAGAGGTTAGTTTGACTCTTGATTTTAAGACAAAGCATCATCATCAAGTGCTAATTCATGTTTTCCTGACAAACATCATTTCCAAATGATGAATATCTTGTATGAGAATTGTTTTGTCTTATCTTTATAATATCGAGCCTCCTGTCAGTCAAGCCAATGCAGTTAATTAAAGTAATGGTAAAAATAACAACCCTTGAGTCTAATTACAGATACCTCTTGTCGTTTGCTGGGTCACAGTAAGCCCTCTCAATGTCCTCCCCATTGGGAAAATCTCTCCATGTCTCTCCATCCCTGTCCAGTACCTGCCACTTGTATGGCAGATGGTGATGAACACGAGCACAGTTTCCTAATGGAAGGACATAAGAATGGGAAATAAACCCCACAGATATTTTAATGTTTATACATCAGTATTTGACAGTTTTGTTTTGTTTGTTTGTATTATGACTTTGTTCAATTGATATAACCGATAATACCTCTGAAGTGACATCTTCTGAGTATGAAGTAGAGGCAGATTTCATTCTGATCTGGCTCTGATATTAAATTTGTAGATGTTTTCTTGGGACGATCTTTCACCATCGACATAACTGTAATGGAGACAGAACGCACCACGTCAGGAAAGAGCTAGTGAGGAGAAAGCTAGTGGAAATGTATGAATGGGTATTCGGTACTCGTCAGGCGTTTGTCTTTCTTACTTTTCTCAGGGATCTTCAAGACTGTTTTGTCTTTGTAATGGGTTATGAGGAGCTTGTTCTTGTAAATCTTGTAGATGATGTCAATGTTGGCTGAACTCAGACTCTTGCCACTCAGAATTTTTGTACTTTTTGCATCAAAAGCGTGAGCGCGTTTACATTCAGCTCTAAATTTACAGTCATCCTGTAAAAAATGCCGGCAGATGTGGAGGTTGGTGCAGGCTGCCTTAAACCTACAGGATCCATGGTCACCATTGCCCTTGTTATAATGAGGACAGACCTGAAACCATTAATTGAAAGTGAAACATCCAAATTAATCTATGACACAAACAAAAAAGAGGAGTCTCATTTAATTAAAAAAATTTAATTAAAAAAAAAATACAATAGAACTTAAAACTTATTCCTTCTCCGTTCTTTTACAAATACTGTTACTTAAATACAAGAGATACATGCAAGTCTGTAGGACCTCTGTAGGACCCCTGCATTTCCACTCACCTCTGGCAACAGGTAAGGGTCATTCTGCAGCAAAAGCTGAAACAACTCCTCTTCTTCAAGATACATCACATCTACTCTCTTCAAAACCTCGCTATTGTGCAAGGAATCCAAATTGTGGGAGAATCTACATTTTGTCCTAAGACAGACATGTTCACAGTTGAGTCCAAATATCACTTATTCACTCTTTAGAAATACACAGTAGATAAAGGAGGAAAAACACCTTTTAATCAGTTAAATAACTGATTGTCAACACATTAGTCAGGTCAGAAGTAATGCATGTCCTTTACATGAAAATAAAAACTATGCGACCAAGTGACTTGACAAGCCCTGCTACATTCCAACAGACGGTAGAGTTCAGAGCTGCCAGACATGAATGTGTTAGATTTAACTTGTATATTAATGGCCTGAAACTCAACCACATACACTTTCAATAGTGATTATATATGTGTGTGTGTGTGTGTGTGTGTGTATAAATATAAATACATATCTGTGTTCAACACTATTAAAAAAATAAGAAAAAAAATCTAAAAAGTTATGCCAGCAGCGGTCTACAGAGCAGTTTAAATTGATTTGCTCCTGTGATTATATAAAATGGGTTTTAAATCCACTTTGTGCATGTAATACAGCCCTTCCCATGACATCTCCAAGGCTTATACATATACAGCTGCTGAGATGAGCAAATATTTTATAAATATTTTATAAACACCTTTTAGAAAACTGCCAAAACCAGTGTTGTAGTCGAATCAAATACCTCAAGTCTAAATCAAGTCTCAAGTCTCCACTGCTTGAGTCCAAGTCCAAGTCTGTGTCAGTAGTGTTTGAGTCCGAGTCCGAGTCCCTGTTGCTTGAGTCTAAGTCCAAGTCCAAGTCAAGGCGTCAGAAATAAATGTTATCAAATTAAATCGATCTGGGATAAAGAGAACAGAGGGGGTTTTTTTTCAACCTTGTACACCATAAAGATTTTTAACAACTTCAGGTTTTTATTGATGAACTTCACTTCCAATGTATGTAAGTACAACTGTATGTCAATAAAGTAATAATATAACTTGAGCACGTGATATACGGAGGTTGCTTTAATGACTGTGCTGTGCTGTTTTGTTGGCGCTATGTGGTAATAATCCGAGAAGGACAGCAGAATGGAGTAAGATAACGCTCCTTAACAGACGTTCATGGCGAATAACAAAATACCGCAATCTGTTGACAAAACTACGTAATATAAAGCGCAGCAATTTGCTTCTTGTACTGAGGTTAGAATGATTACGTAAGGCTTAGCTGGGACAGGAATGCGCTGATTGGTGACGACACAGAGATGGCGAAACTTCTGGACTGGACGATCTGCCTGTCATCATTCTCGCAACAGGTAGGTCACATATTAGCGCCCAAGTCCTAAGTCGCAAACTGTCGAGTTCGAGTCCGGGTCCAAGTGAAAGTCCTAAACTGTCAAGTCCGATTACAAGCCCGAGTGACAATCATTATGACTCGAGTTCAAGCCCAAGTCACCAAAAACGCGACTCGAGTCCGAGACAAGTCCGATTTCTGGACTCGAGCGCTACAACACTGGCCAAAACTAGCAACCAATGATCAAATGAATCACATGAATATCCACAGAGATAGAAATGTGGAAATCACATTTCTATCTCTGTCCCTCACCTTTATCTGTTTAGTAAGAATTTCATGATAACACACTTAATAAAAGAATTACTCATAATTTGTGTGTGTGTGTATATACATACATACATACATACACACACACACAGATATATATATAATTTTGGTAACTCAGTACTTCAACGTGTATTTACATGTTTCATATGAAGTTTTGGGTCACTTACCCATTTTTGCAGTCACCACACACAAAATACCTGCACAGGTGCAGGTTCTCACACCATTCACATTGGTCTGGGAGGCTCTGACAAACTCGCAAAGAAGTTTTTGCAACTATTAACGTGTCAGGACTGAAGATCAAATTGCCGCTGGGTTCATCGCCTTCAATGATGACGAATCTAGAACTGTCAGACAACACATCAGAAACAACCTTCTCGAGACATGAGTAATTTTCCTGTAGTATCTTCTGGAGATTCTTGAAGTCTAAGCTTCCTTGATGTTGGCAAAGCAACTTTGTTAAAACATTAGTGATGAACCTAAGAGACATTTTACAGATGTTGTTGAGAGTCCTCATAAGGTTGTGACATTTCTTCCTGTGTGTGACCAGACTCAGTCCAGTGCAATCTAATATACTGTGATTCACTGTCATGTTTTACCAGAAATGAAAATGAAACTTCCAGCTTTGGTTTTCTTATTTTGTAAACACTGTTACACCCTCTTCCATATCAATGTCAGCTGATCTTCAAAGTCAGAGTGATAAAATGCACCAAGACAACAAGGTCACTTAACATTTTTATAGACTTCAGATTGAGATCAGGCAGCAACCTGGCAAAGAAAAGAGAAATCAATCAGTTAAGATTTAGCCAGTTTTCAGTTTACTTCAATCTGAAAAATTACAAAATTCAGTTTGAACAATAAAAAAAACAAACAAACAAACAAAAACAAAGCTTCTTGAAGATAGATGATATAATGAAGTCACTGTCAAAGCAACCTTTGTCCAAGGCCGTTGAACTGATCAGAAACACTATACAGAAGTAGCTGGGCAGATTCCCCTTGGCACTGATAACAATGTAGCTGTTTAAACCACTTCTCCACAGTTTAGATTTCATTGTCTGTGTCTGAGAGAGCAGCAAGGTACAGCAAAACATATAAGGAACAGATCAGTTGGAAAATAACTTGCGTAAAACGTGCGTGAACTTGGATTATAGAGTCATACTAAAAATATTGCTAACGTTCTGGTTGGATCCATTCCAAAGTCTAAGCATTCTTAATGTTTGCCAGGCATCACTGTGACGTGTTACAAAACGACATTTTAGAAGTATTTGACAACAGGACATACAGCGTAAACATCCAAAATATTTTCTCTTTTGTTTGGTGTTTCAGTGAAAACAAAACTGAGGCTAGGATTTCCTCCTTCTTGGCAAGGGGCAGTGTTTAGCAATCCTAATTTGTGTCACCTAAAACTATTTCCCAGAGACAGGAATTTCAATGAAAATGAATGATCAGATGTCCAATGAAAAACCTATATGAGTCTAGAATACAACATGAATATGTCATATTGTTACATATTGATGTCAAGGCATGTTAATTTATTTGAATGGTCTTCATAAATACATTCTTCTTCATCTTAGAGTTGTTCTTTCTCATACACACACTCAAATAAACAAATGAGCTAATTTTACATCTGGGCTAAGGAACAGATGTGCTGGGAGTAAATAAATTAGGTAGAAGAAAAATCATTTAAATGAATTTAAACATATCTGAAAAAGTCATCAGAGGTGGATAAAATGACAAAAACTCAGTCAAGGTATAATCATTTTTATTCAGCCTTTGTTCTGAAGTAATGACAGAACAACGTCATGACCTTCCTGACCCTGTAGATCTCTCTTACAGGTGTTCCCAAGGCTTTCCAAAGGTAACAAATGGTACAGATCAGAAACCCAAAGAGTAACAGGTTAACACAAACTCAAGAATGGCCTCATAGAAGGAGGATTCATCAGTTTTTATGGGCCATACATATAAGCATACACAGACCAATACAGCCAGTCAAACAAGTATACCCAGCCCAATACAGCCAAACAGGTATACTGAGCCTAATGCAACAATTCAAAGAAGGATACCCAGCCTGTCAAAGAAACATTCAGCCAGTCCAGCCAGTCAAAGAAACAAAGTTAACTAATCACAAAGTTATCCATCTTTATGTAAGGACAAGACCAATGCATTTATATCTTACTTTCTGTCTGTGAAACCCCTCTCACCACAGAATCTGATCCAAAATTAGTCTTGATATAAAGAAAAAAAAAAGAAGCCACAGAACTCAAAGTTGCAAAAGACAAACTGAATGATCATATGACCTCTGGAAGAAACCGAGAGGTGTAGGTAACCGAAGCCAATAGGGTAAATCTTTAAAAAGACCAGAAATTAGGACCTTCACCCCTTTTCAGCACAGCATATAGGGGTGATACATTATGTATGTAAATGTATGGAGTCTATACTCCTGAAAAAAAGAAGATTTTCTGGTAAAACAATATTCTGATTAATTCTGATAGAGACCTGATGGAAGACTATCAAAAGTGCAAAGTCATCTTCACAGCACTGTGAGTAATTTTCATTACACATAAAAAAAAGACCATTATTATGAGTTCACAATCTAAATTTCCTCTGACTAACTATGTCAGAGATTTCTTGGGCATTTTGCCTTAACTGTACTCTATAATGAACTCTGGATAAATTTGACATTTCTCAAAGATGACAAAAATGGATGGATTTTGTTCGTTGTTCACACAGCTGTCGTAGAAGCCATTACCGCCTGCTTTCTGTGGAGGTCGGCAGTAACCGCTGTTTCCTTTGGCGAAATCTCCAACAAGGACATGAGCCAGGAACATCATCTTTATGCCGTTTTTAGTTTTAGCGTATCCATTAGAGTATGAGGCATCTCTGGCAAAGTAACTTCCTGTTAACACGAACAGGCCACCAAAATGCACAAATTAATACATACGTACATACATACATACATATAAACACACACACGTGTAAAGTACATAAATGTTTTTGCAAGAAAATACATTTCACAGGAAAGGCTCTGCACGTATATTCAAATCCTAATTTATGTACAAATTTGGCATTAAAAAAAATCGTAGTAAATTAAAGAATAAATAAATAAAATTAAATTAAGTGTTTTCTAAATACCTTTGCCATAAACTGTCCCATGAGCTCCACAGACCCTCCAGTCAAAGTTCTGCTCACAGATAGCGTCCACCACAGACTGATCTGTCCCATGGAAGAGATAGCGCTCGTCCACCTCCTTCCCTCTGTTTTTCCCTATCATCTGTTCTTTTTGCCTGGTGTACAACATATTTACAGGATTTACGTCTATATTGTGAATCTTCAGTTCTTACTCAACTGCAATGTACTTCGCTGCCTAACTGACACATCACCTCAGAGCTGAGAGAACAGTTTTGTCAGATTGAGGTCTGGTCAAAGTTTGGGTTGCATTGTGTAACTGAGAGGAAAATTAAATTATTCAAGTCCTTATGGGACTTTATTTATAGAATGCTTGATTTTTCAAAATACAGTGATGCATTTAAATTTACTACAGTAACAAGCTAGCAATACAGTTAATAAATCTTGGTATCGAATGTTATTGAGGAAATTCATGATTCATAAAAACACTTAAATTGTGATTTGCCTGGATTCGTTCGTGTGCGTTCATCATGAGCATGACACACTCTCATGCTAATTGTAAGATCATACGCTGTATGAAATCTGCATAGACCGCATAAAGCCTCTTGATCAGTTGTTGCTTTTGAGTTTCGTGTGGGCTGTGGCCTCTTGTCCTCTGTGACAGACGGCAGAGTGAGAGATTTTTGGACGGTACATACCATTGGAAGATCTTCCAGAGAGAAGGATTTTGAACTCTCTGAATGTTCCGGATGGTGCTCCCACTCATGGTCCGTTTAAACTGATCTGCCACCCACTTGAACTTTTCCCCATTGCGCGGCAGAGGAACAGTCTGTGGGAATGTAACTTTTATAGCTTTTTTTTTGAAGCAGAGTTAATGGTTATAAGATGACTTTGTGATTAAATACCCCTAGTTACTTTGTATTAACACATTTATTTCAGTTATACACTGTACCCACCACAGTGGTAAAAATATAAATATCATATAACCTATGAACTGGGCAGACAATTATAGAAAACACAGCTATCGAGTCAGGTCACTGTTATTTATATAGCACATTTGAAAACAACAGGAGTTGACCCAAAGTTCTTTCCAGTCAACAAGAACAGGAGGAAATACCAGATAGAAAACAAAAACTTGATAACCAAGCTATTATGCATACACAGTATAGTTGTTCTGACAGCATTAACAGTTAAATCAGCAACTGACATCAGGGACAAGACCCAAACCCCACCCCCCACCCCCCCCCCCCCCCCCCCCCCCCCCCCCCCGAACTGGTTACCTTGTAAGTGAAGCTTGGCAGTGCTTCTTTGTCCCAGTCATCAGGAACGTCTACAGAGGAGGAACCAGAGTTCTCTTGGAACTCTCTGTTGGGGCAATAAAATCAGTGTTTATGAGCCATTTATTTGATCCTATAACAGAATAGTAGTTTATTCAGAAGTAGTGGCATTTTGCTACTGTATGAAAAATAACACCACTCTCTTGGTCATTTAATATTGCTGATTGGTCATCTGAGAAACTGTGTCACTGTGCAACAGTTTCTGCCAGAATTTGTTCAGTTGCTGATGATTAGGGTATGTAAGTATCCTTAGCGTCATACCTTTTCAATTTGTGCTCAACATCTTGAGCAGAGACAAAGCGAGGCCTGCGCCGAACAGGTCTAGTCTTGTTGGTTTTGAGATTTTGCTGATACATCCCTGAATCTTATAAATGCATTGAATAAATTGAAAACACACAGTAGATGCTTTATGAGGGCTTAATCAGATCTGTTAAGAAGATGTGAAGAAGCACCTTTGAAATAGAGTTTGTAACTATCCTTGGCAGCTGTAAAGGTAATCTCATTGCCAGAGTCAAGGTAAACATTCTCCAGAGTTTGGGAAGTGATCGTAGCCATATGCCTTGGATCCTGTTGCAAAAAGCCCCCCAACATTTGAAACATGGTCTACATGTCACCAATTCTCAGAAAAGTTTAGTTCATTAAAGTCAGTATTTCCAAAGAAAAAAAACAACAACAAAAAAAACCCAGTAAATGAATTTGCTCCTGCAGAGCCAACGCAATAAACCTTCAGTGATTGTATAAAAAGGATGAGCTTTGACAGAAAAGATACCTATGTTCAGCATTTAGATATGTTCAAGTGAGTACAATCTGTTAATATACAGATATAATGTCGCTGACCCCCTGACCATATTCTGTCCATCCTCCCTTGTCATTCTTCCAATACCAGCACCACTCAGTGGTCAGGATGAAGTTAGGAGGTTTGGTCACAGAGGATGCAGTGGACAGACGACGAACCGATGACCCTCCACAAGTCACTGACTTGAAGTCTACAGACGGGTTCCCTGAGCTGGGAGAATCGTGTGACATTTTAAATTGCTTCAATGATGTTGTTCAGCAGAAGTTAGCAATCAGAAAAGTTGAATTGCTGAAGATGTATCATACAGAGAGCAATCACAAGACATTTGACAAGAATGAAAATATGACAAGCTAATCATTAGGTCTATGAGAACATATCGTTGTCATAAAGCTGAGGATACTGTAACATGAGTAATCCTGTCTGTAGACGGTATTGTTCCGACTCAAGCCAGCAGATAGAGAGGACACAACAGAAACTATTCACAGGTTTGCTCTTGATATCTCGTAAAAGTTTCAAGCTTTGTCAAAAAGATACTGTCTGATAATCAGTATAAAAATGGTGTCACCATTACTCACTTAATAATAATAATTTAAAAAAAGCAATAGACAGTTTTCAAATTGTGACTGTTTTTGGAGAGCCCCTGAAATTATTAAATAGAGTACCGCTGGATCTGCTGACAAATACCTCCTGTCACAAGCTGGATTGCAGAAGGCCTTCTCGATCTCCTCCCCATTAGTTAAGTCTTTCCATGTTCCTCTATCCCAGCCCGAGACCTGCCACTTATATGGCAGATGGTGATGAACACGAACACACTTGTCTGATGGAGGGATTTAAAAACAGGGACAAGAACCCCCTTAAGTTGTTAGACATTTGAATGTATTTCCACTGTAGTGGTTTGTATCTTGACTTTGGTCAGAAGATTTATTAAATAATAAATATGACCTTTGAAGCTGCATCCTCTGCGGATGAAGAAGAGACAGATTTCGTTCCGATCTGCATCACTGATAGGGGTGCTGGATGACTGTTTAGGATGCTCTTTCACCTCTGGCGGAGCTAAAAAGGAGGAAACCGGTGAAGAGAAAGGCAGTTAGGAGTGTATGAATGAGTATTTGGGTGGTGGGTGTAGTACGGAGTGACCAGTGCAGCCCCGTCTAGAATATTCAGGCAAACAAAGTTAGGATCTACTGCTTGTGAAGTGTTTGTTTTTCTTACTTTTCTCAGGGATCTTCAAGACTGTTTTCTCTTTGTGATGGGTTATGAGGAGCTTGTTCTTGTAAATCTTGTAGATGATGTCAATGTTGGCTGAACTCAGGTTCTTGCCACTCAGAATTTTTGTACTTTTTTCGTCAAAAGCGTGAGCGCGTTTACATTCAGCTCTAAATTTACAGTCATCCTGTAAAAAATGCTGGCAGATGTGGAGGTTGGTGCAGGCTGCCTTAAACCTACAGGATCCATGGTCACCATTGCCCTTGTTATAATGAGGACAGACCTGAAACCATTAAAAGATACAATACAACACAAAACCAGTGCACCACACAATCATTTAAGTAGAACATTTGTGGAGATTGTTTTGATTTCTTATGAAAATACCAGACTAGGATGTTTTACCCTCTGCGTGGCACATTATGAATATATTTCTCAAAAAATATGAGAAACAGACAAATCTTCGGTTGTTCCACTCACCTCTGGCAGCAGCTGGGGGTCATTCTGGAGCAAAAGTTGAAATAATTCTGTTTCATTAAGATTCTGAAGGCCTGCTCTGTGCAAGAGAGCAGAATTGTGTGCAGAATCCAACTTATGAGAGTGTTTGCATTTGTCCCTGAAATGTATATAGTTATTTTAGTATGAATACATCACCATTTCAACTTGAGTAATCTCAATAGCAAAAAAAAAAAATATATATATATATATATCCATTTGAGACAACAACAAGAAGACGTAACTAGGGTAGCTAAACAGCATTTCCATTTTCCTTTTCCTGTATGGCTTAGAGCACAGGGTTGCCAGATATTCTTACATCAAATTCTTTCTCTTTCAGTGATAAACAGAAACACACCCGAAAACACTGCAAACCGACTATCGCTTCACTGAGCCGATCAATAATGATACACTGAGAAAAGAATCCAAGTAATATAAACACGTTACACAAATTAAAATCAACATAACTTATAGTTAATCATGACAAAAATTCTTTATAACCCTGGAAACCAAAAGTACCAATACATATATACAAAGTGTTGATTACTTACCCATATTTGCAACCACCGCACACAAAGTACCTGCACAGGTGCAATGTCTCACACTGCTCACATTTGTCGGGCGGGTTTTGACAAATCCGCAACAATGTTTTCGCAATTATTAAGCTGTCGGGGCTCAGGATTGAATTGGCACTGGGCGTACTGCCTTTAACGATGACAAAACTAGAACCATCAGATAGCACATTCACAAGTGTCTGGTCGTCAACAGTGTAGCTCAGCCTTACCATTTTGTAAAGGCTGTTGAAGTCTAAGCATCCCTGATTTTTACAAAGCACCTTCCTTATATGACTGGCAACAGCAGAAGACATTTTACCGATGTGTGTTGACAGGTCGAACGCTCAGGATGATACTGAAAAATGTCTTCTTGTGTGTTGTAACTCAGATCCACCCACAGACGGTAACAGATAGTCATTCACTGCAACATTTTACTGGAAACGAAAATGAAACTAACAACGCTGCTGCTCTGATTTTGGATGGATGATAATGCTGTTTCACCCCCTTGAGTGAGTGACAGGACTTGAGTGATTGTTTCACCAAGAGGCAGAGAGACTGGTGTACAAAGTGTGGGCACCACATGGCATCTGGGTGGCACTATAGTGACATAGTTTGTTTCTGTGCTCCAGGGGCCAGTGCCCTCTCTGTAGGCTGGATCCTCACCAGCAGTAACTGATTTATCAGTTGCCAAAAAAAAAAGATAAAAAAAACAGTACACAAAACATCATTTAAAATATTATTATGTGATTATGTTACTTACTTATTACTACAGATTAAACAGTAGAAGTTCCTCTGTTGGTAAATGATGTAGTGAACAGAGCTCATTAAATAAGACAGTAGCTTCTGGATTATGGAAAATGTTCAATAATAACTCTTGTTAAATGGCTGGATTGATTGTGATCCATGTAGAAGCCCATACAGCTAATTGAAGAAAAAAAGAAAAAAGAAAAAAAGAGAGAGAAACAAAAACAACCAAGATGTTGCACAGACACTATGCAATGCCCAAGAAATTATGCAACATAATCTCATTTGGTGAACTGACCCATCATAATTCAAAAAGGAGATAAACCATTACCCTTCTGTACCACTGACCACATTACAGAAGGCATCCTCAATGACCTCCCCAGTGGTCTTGTCTTCCCAGTCAATCAGTCACTATCAGTCACTGACCATTTAAAAGACAATGAGTACAGAACACACACACGCCTCTTTGGAATAGACAGGGAGAATGTTTTTTGTTTTTTTTTAAATGTATCTATGTGTTATATAGTTATCTAACTCTTAAGCCTGGCATATAGCCATTAATATTGGACTGGAATTCTGAAAACAGCTCTTAAAGGAGAACTCCATAACATTTAAGAATGTATTTTAAAATTTCTCCCATTCTTTGTAACATAGAAAGGATACATGTATCAATATAATGCACATGATGTGATCATTCACTCGTATAGCTGCCTGGAAAATATTGAACGAAGTGAGCATTATTGTTCTGTCTGTATCGACTCTCTTCCAGTGCTGGGTTACTCCGACGTGAGCTGTCTCACTAATTGATCTACTAGATGGCGCTAGTGAGCCTTCTTTTGTACCTCGTGAAACTATCATTTTTTTCCAAGACATAAATCAAAGTAAGACCGTTTTTGAGATAACGAGCGTTATCACATGTTTGCATCATAGGGGTCACTGCTTCCTATTACGTCTCAATGTTTTTGACTTTCCCTATCAGGAATTTGTTTTTATAAATGTTCTTAAGATAAGTTGTCGTTACCGATGCCCCTGGCGTTTAGGATGTTCATTTTGCCTGCATCAAATATGTGAACCGCTTTGCAGGCCTCTCCAAACTTGCAGTTGTCTTGTTAGAAGTGTTGACGGGGGTGAAAGTTACCAGAGGCTGACCTTCGATGCACAAGGCCCATGTTCTACTCTAGCCTGGTTGTAATGTTGGCAAACCGATATTCACGTTTAACAAAACAGTAAATGTGATATGGTGTGATAAGGTAGGCGTACGGCTACAGGCGAATCGGTAGCGAGCGCTGTAAACATCCATGAATGAAAAATGAATCATATCAAACCATATTCCTCCTACGTTTAAGAAAGTTGTATTAATGAATATATGGATTAGTGACCTTGTGTCCAGGTCAGCTGAGGCAAAAGATGAGGATCATTCTGCGGAAGTGACAGAAACTTGTCATTTCAAGTTTCATAAAGGCAAAGCTTGTGTCCCTGTGTCACTGTAACTGGTGTTTGTTCTATCAGAACACCTGCTGTCTAACAGCTGAGAAGTACCCAACTGTAAACAAGACAGTCAAGATTATAGTTTAGTGTTGTTTGTTTCCCAAAAATGACGTTTCCAATGCCATGTATTTGTTTTAAATTCCCCAACACTATAACTGCCTTTTATCATTCACACTACTTTTGGCGCCATCCGCTACGCAACGTCTAAATCCCTTTTCCCAATCCAATTCTTTCTGGGGCGGGATATGTCCTGGCTATGACGTATCAACATTCCCAACCCATCTCATTGTCGACATGGCGCAGGCAAAGAGGGAGCAGGGAGTGTTGAACGGACGAACATTGTGAGATTCTGGGGGAGAAGTGTTGTATTTGTTTAACAAAGAATTGTCCTGTTAGCCATTTATACGCGGATCAAGACAAAGTTTTGGTAAGTTCGGACAGCTGCGCTGTGTGAAAAAAACTGACTGAGCAAACGTGGATTGATAGAAAGACTTTTATGCACATCAGAAGTTGTCGGCAGTGTCATGACAGTCGATTTGTTCTGTACTCAGAGTAATGTTGTTTCAAGTTAGTTTATCGCTGTGATATTATGTGACAGGACGTTTCTTTTACGTAGAATAACATCCGCAGTGCAGTGAACCGCTTACCGTTTTAGTTATCGTCTTTTCGTTCTTTATTTTAAAAAGAGTAACTATTAAGTAATATTTAAGCGAACCTCTTCTGGAGTTGCAAAAGTGTCGGGTCTCTGTGGTTTATCCTTGTTTAAGTCTACTGAATACTGTAGTGTCAGTACTTTTTACGTGGTCTGTGAATTTGAAAAAGTAAAAGTATTGATATTTGAAATTTAAAGGAAGAAGCCATGTTGTTGATTGTATAAGACACTTGGTGGGCTAAGCCGTTAGAAAACAAGTATGTCTGTTCTATTTCTCAACTTTTTGATGGTTGCTGGTCGTTTGCTTGGGTTCAACCGTGATTCACACGTTCCACGTAGCTCACCACGTTCTACAAAGAAGTTCACTATAACTAGCTGAAGGCTACGTTATTGCGAGCCCATTGTGTCTGCGGTACTGTAGAACGTTCCAAAGCGTTGAGTTTACGTCAACGACTAATTGGCGTAATCCTTCACAAATGTATGTTAGTAGCTTCATTTATCTGCGTGAAAATGTGTCCGAAGAAGTGTCTTGTCTTACAAAATTAGCCAGTTTTGCTAACTGTCTCTCCAGCCGAAGGCATTCAGTCATTCTAGACGCCTTTTAGGCGACTGATTGAACTTAGAAACAGCTGTTTTGCACGCTCTCTCCTGCACTTGTCTAGGCCAATTTGACAGGCTCAAACTGCTCAGAATAGATGTCATGATAAGATTTCATTTTAATTTATAGCCACAACACAATGAAATAAGTTATTAATACATACACCATGTAGTGCACCAGGCAAAATGGAATTTTTTCATCACTTTGCAGATCTTTTGAGCTAGAAACATGGTAAATCTTATTGCATAGTTATACCCATACTGTAGGTTTCTATGGATTGTTTGAAATCTACAATGGATATTTATGTTCTGTGAAAGTTTATAAAGTCTACATTTCATGCAATTAGAGCAAATGGTCCCATTAGTTTATGAAGAGTTGCAGAGAAAATGCTATATATTTCAGGCCTGGTCATCACAGGAAATCACTGACTGTCTTGTATGAAACAGTCATATTTGAAACACATCACAAATAAACTGAGTTAACTATGGTGTTGCCGTTCAGTTCGTAAGGGAAGATCTTCCTTTAACCAAAACATCCAAAAATGTTACTTTTAGAAATATCACTGCATCTACATACTGAGCAGTTTATTTCCTTCTAAACTAATATTTCCTGTTTTCCACCAGGAAATTACTATTTTCTAAATTACTGTTTTCCACTGTTTACGATGTATTTTGTGGTACCAGTACATGCAGAGTTAACAAAAGGCAGCATTGTTACATAACACAGCCTTATGTGTTGTTGCTTAAACCCTAATCACAGACAAGCAGTGTTCATATGAATATATTTTCCAAAATTTTCAGTGCGCTTTGTACTCAGAAATGTATCTACATGTTGACTGAAGCTGAGTTTAATGGGTTTTTATTTTTTACACTTAGTTATATATAGATGACAGGGGAAGGCCCCTCTTGGACAGGCATCTCGTCTCTCTTTCATACACTTATGTAGAGTAAAATTAGTCATATTCTTCCCCCCCTCGCTCAAGTTTGGAATAGCTGTTGGTTATTCCAGAGCGGCACCATTTGGGTGGTCATTTGGATGCCTTGAATAAATCGGCTGAATATATCAGTGTATTTGATTGGCTACTCATTTATACAATTCTTGGAACTGACACTTAAAACCTTTCACTCTCTCAGTGTTATTTAGGATTCAACATTCTGTAGCTTTATAATATATTAAGGTTTACCCCGCAGAGCATTACAAACATGATAAATGTATAAGGGCGGTTTTACTAAGCCTCTGTTGCTGATTTTTTTTTTTTTCCCCCTTGACAATTTTTTTTTTAAATATGTGCTCACAAAGCACAAGTAATACTCTCGCCTTAGCTTTGAGTATTAGCTGAGGAACAGTTTTGCTAGGCCAGTGCTGAACTTTGAGTTTTTGTTGTGGAAGAGAGATGAGATGTTCCGGCCTGTTATAAAAACTCTCGGTACAGTGCAGTTTCCTATTAAAACTGGCCCGGGGAACACAAACCCATCTCTTGCAGAAACTGCCAAGATGCCAAAACCAGGCACGTTGTTTACTTATATTCTGTCATGGGCCTCTTGTCTCACTGGACGAATTCTACAAATGTAACTGTCCTGTCGTTGGCTGTGTATCTGAAAGCCTGAAAAAAAAAAAGCAATGGTGCTATGCCTCAAATGCAACATAAATCCTATCTCACAATAACATCAAGCACTGTACCCTCCCGGAGATAATAATTCTGATGCTTCAGTGCCTGAAGAAAGTAAATCCTTGAACCACTCTTCATAAAGACAGTCTCTCTGTTTCACATTAAGTCACATGGGGAGTAACTACTCTTGTTATGGTAAATTTGTACGGTTAGGTTTTTTTCCCTTTCCAAATAAGGAATGAATGAAAAAAGAAATAAATCCATGTCCAACGTGACACGCACGGAGCAGTTTGAAAAAAAAAAAAAAAAATTCTGTACCTGCGGAGACTTGCGTTGCCCACATATTTGGAAGCTACTTCTCAGGACTTGAAGCGAGCTTGCTGACTCGTCATGCTGCCCTGCCATAAATCCTTTTATTTTTCTTCACAGACAAGTGACTTGAGGGCTGGTATTTTCTCTAGCATGTGCCAGGGAGGGGTTTTTTTCTGTCCGTCAGTCAGAACGGTTTAGAGTAGGACATGAGTTTGGATATGCCGTGACCACTGGGGTGTGCATTCACTTTTTATTCTTACTGCCCAAAGGCGCCAGAGCTGATGGATTTCAGAGACCATTAAGAAGCCCCCCCCCCCCCCCCCCCCCCCACTTTTTCTCCTTTCATTGCTTAAAACTGATGTGTGTTGTTATCTTCTGATATTTCTTTAAGGCATGTGCTCTGAGAGAGAGCAACATGAAGAGCAACGGTTTGTATTCATTGTACAAAGACTCCGTTGTCCACTTTGAATTTAAGGCCATTGAAAGTGATGTGGTGTTTATAGCTGTGCCCAGGCATTTTTATTTTAATTTTTATGGACATATGAGACACTTGGATGAACCTGTTTTCTCTTGACATATGGGCTTGGGTGTCACGAAGGCTGCGTCATCAGTGTTTTGCCCTCACTCAGTGATGCTGATGAAAACATGAAATGTTATCACCTGCAACAAGGTTTTTTGGTGGATCTCACGGGAACAATTTAATTCAACTCTAACCAAGATTCGAAATGAAAATAGACATTAGCGTATTAGTAAAAAAAAAAAAAATAGTAAACCGTTTAATGTGGATAAAGAAACAAAACTTTCTGCACTAAATGACAATATTCTGCGTATTATGTTTAACTGACTTTGAAATTGCGACGGTGTGTTTGGTTCTCCTTTATCTCTTTGGATGTAATTTTGTTTCAAAATGCATTGAGCGGTACGATGGAATGCAGAACATTTCTCTGTGCTCTGAGCTGTGATTGTGGAATCTGTGAGCGGTCGAATACTGTGAGGTCCAGTGATGGAACGTAAACCCTAACAAAGACCTTCTGTTATCTGTGTCCGTGCTGGAAGCCATTGTATTTGAGCCGCGAGAGGAAATTCCAGTCATGCAAGAATCTGCATTGCAAAGCAACCTGCACTTAGCTGGAGCGTACATGGACTATTTGTAAACCCATAACACAAGGCTCTCCTGCAGATGACATCAAGAGCGCTGTGTACTTCAGCTGTGCTCTCTGTGCCCCCCCCCCCCCCCCCATATAAACACTACTGAAATACTGAAATTGTTTAGTATAAATGATAAATCTCTGCAGGTGAAAGAGCTCATCTGTATGTTGCATTGCAGTCTAATTTGGACAAGTCATGCACTTTTTTTTCTCAGCTTACAGGATGTGGTAATATCATGTTCCGTGATAAGGCACTTTTGCTACCATTTAAAATTATGGTTATTTTTGGAGTTGTAGACTTATGTTTGGATAGCAACAACATTTTCTAGACTCAGCACAGAGCTTCATAAAAGCATATTCAGTCTGTTCTGAATCATTTTGTTTACTTAATGCTGAGCTTGACTCAGATTGTTTTGTCTCATATTCCAGTCATAGTCAAGTTTTGGACAATTGTACGCAACTGTACAATTTTGACATCTTCACCCATCTTCACGCCTTCATGGATGGCAGTGCACTGAACGTTAGACATTAGCAATAACTTCAAGCGTATCTGCCCTGACCCTGAAGATTTCATGGTCTCTCTCAAACCTCTTTGTGTAGTCTGGAGCAGCTGTCCGTGGGCAGAGACGAGAAGACAAACAAATGTTTTGGCCAGGTTCCATTTTCATCAAAGGACAGAGATGTGCTCCAGCTGAATCTCCCTGTGCTTGTATCGTAGTGACAGTGATTCTGAATTCCTGTTTACACGAGGCAAAAATGAGAAATGCAGAGTTGTCAGTCATGTAAAAATATTCCTGAAATATGATTACGCACAGAAAATCCTGCTGGTTTTGTTTTTAGCTTTGTCGCAGAGGAAGGGTAAAGGTTTCATCCGTCCTTAAGTTTGACGGATCCCGAAGCCAAAAATAGTTCCAAATTCAGACTTTTAGATAGACAGAAGTTACTGGAAGATTGGGGGATTGTGTAAACACTTTTTGTTGATAAACCCAATAATCTGTAAATACAGTATTTGAGGTTTAATTTGAAAGTTCGTCATTTTGTGGCAGCCAGATAGTAATTTTATGGAAGTAGCACTTTTTCTCAGTTTCCAGAAGTTTCCAAGTTCTCTTTTCTCTAGCATGTTCAAGTTAGCAAAAAAAAATAAATAAATATAACCAGTTAAAACACCAAAACTGCTTATTTTCCTGTGCCCTTTCAACAAAATTCCCCATTTAATGTGAATTCAAATTGCAGGGGCATGCTAGAGATGATATAGGAAGCTATGCGTTTTGGTGGAAAGAGAGGTAGCACTTGACGTGATGAATGAGAAGCTTTTATGGATGGCATGGTGGATGTTTGTGGGTGGTTTCTATAAAACAGTAAGGGGGGGGTGTATGTGGAATAAATGCTTTTGTACCGGGTGTCCTCAGGATATGAAACAGCTGGTTAAATAAAAGTCGCCATCAAACAG
Organism: Chanos chanos; assembly: GCF_902362185.1. NCBI lineage: Eukaryota > Metazoa > Chordata > Actinopteri > Gonorynchiformes > Chanidae > Chanos > Chanos chanos. The sequence continues at coordinate 10,550,242 of NC_044507.1, forward strand.
GGTGACTCAATGTTTTCTCCACCCTAGAGGATCATTTCTGTGACACTAGAGAGCTGTACTAACAGACAACCATGCATAAAGCTCTGTAATATTTTCCTGAAGCCCCCTACTTTGTTGATTAATTTCCATGCATGGTTTTTGAACATGGCAAATAATGAAGCCAAGCAGTCCACAGTAGCACGGTAGTGTGTGGAGCAGAGCATGTACTTTCAGAATGGGTGTGAGTCCATAATTCCTGGAAGGAGACATTAGTTTTATACCCTGGGCAGATGTGAATGAGCTTTTCTGTGGACCTGCGGAAAAGGAAACTTGGTTTTTAGGCAAACCTGCAGATAGAAACCCAGCCCCTTTTCTGTTTCGGTTAGCGTCACGAAAAAAAGCATGATTATGTTAATTATTCGGTTGCCCCCCCCCCCCCCCATCTCCTCCATTCGCGACAAATATTGCATCCTCGTATTGGCCTTTGTGTCTTAGGTTTACGGGTCCCAGCTGAGAAACTCTCAAATTTTGTGGATTGGAAGAAAGAACATACGAGTATAGCTCTTCGGCGTTTTTGTTCTTGGGAGTTAGATTGAGAGAATGACGCCACTGTGTTTTTGGGCCAATTTCCAAAAGTAGCTCACAGTGCGTCCTCCCTAGTCCTAAAACAAAGTGCCCTGTGTCTCAAGTCGCACCAGAAACACAGTGGCAACGATTGGCCTAAACGGCCTGATTATTCTTCAAAATCTGCACCTAATAGCCTGAACTTGATTTCATATCCCAGGGAACAGTGCGAGAGACAGTGAATCTTTCACCCCAAAGACGCGTTATGTAAACCTCCACCAAAACTGCTCTTCTTATAGTCCCGTTGGTTGTGTGTTAACACACCTGACTTTGAGGTTTTGAGTCAAGCAGTGATATTTTTGACTGTCTGTCACTCGTGACTCAAACAGGGCCCTGTATGCTAATGTTTCTACTCAGTACTTTCCACCAAAGCGTTGTGGTTGTTGGAGTTCTGTTTTCTGTTGCTGGATATTTTGTTACATTTTTCCTTCAGTTATGAATATGTCTCAGATCTACAAACACTTCTCAAACAGGCAATTTGCTCTGTGCAGACACATGAGGCATTTGCCTTCTTCCCCCTTAAAAATGCTCTCTGCTTGGTTGGTTGAGCAACTTAAGGAAAAATGACAGGGTTATCGCCAAAGCTGCTCATTATGGTGAATGTGAGTGTATGTGTGTGAGCAGGATAGAATGCCATTCTCATTTGAGTCTGCCAGACAGAAACCCACCCCAAAGTTTAGTACGGATGCTGTGTGTCGCGACGGACGAAAAACGACTGTTCTGTTTCTCACGTTTGTTCATGAAGGCAGAATATTTCAGGTTTGGGTTTTATGTTTGTTGTTGTTTTTTTTAACATTTGCAAACTCTGAAATATTGTCACGTTCATACCAGTAGATGTATATATTTATCCTAAACACCTGCGTGTGTTTGTGACTTCTGACCTCGATGTTGATTTGTGCTCTGAAGCAGAGCCTTGTGTTTAGAGTTGTTAGCTGCCAGGGTTGTGGTTGTTAACACAATGTTTGAGGCTTTATGCATGTTGATTAAATGATGATTCCCAGACCATGCTTGTGCTGTGGTTCTATACACATAACGTTTTCAACGGTTTTCCCATCGCAGGGTTTACTCGACGATACGAAGATGATGTCCGACGCCAGTGACATGTTGGCCGCTGCCTTGGAGCAGATGGATGGTATTATAGCGGGTAGGTGAGAAAGGAAAAGGGCTTGAAGGGAAATAAGGAATATGGTGGGATTATTACCAGCTCTTTAGAACTGTACTTACTGCTTTCAGCTCCAGAAAAAACATCAGTGAGTCCACGTAATGCAAAGGGACAGATTTATGAATATCATTTTACACAAACTTCTCTAGTGACTGGGGTTGTAATGTAGCCATCACAGATCATGTTATGAGATTATTTGAAGTTCAAATAAATGAACGCATTAATTTATTATAACCTTAGCAGTCTCAAGGCCTGCATATTTCATAAGGTCCAAAATACATGGTGTACTAACAGCTAAATCCTCCAAGAGAACTGGAAACGCACTCTTTGGCCTGATTAATTTGTCTGAAGCGTCGAATTAAAGTTGATGTTCTTTGGGAGGTTCAAATTCCCTTGAATGAGTGTTTTCCTTTCTCTGCAAGCTGGGGGATTTTTTTTTTCATCTTCTTTTTTTTGACAGGCTAGCAGTAGAGTTAGGAAAAACCCTACTTAAAGGATATCTGTCCTGACTTATTTCACATAGTATTTGGAGTCTGCCTGCATTAATACAGTACATGAAAGAACAAGTTTATAGAGCAATAGGGCTTTTCAGCACTAGTTAATTGTGGAGCTGACATTTCCAGTAGAAGTAGCCTTTGAGATCACATGATGGCCTGAGGTCTTAGTAACTTCACTCCATTCTGGCCTCATTCAGGCTTCTCACAGCTATAGTCAGGTCCTGAGGAAGCTCCAGTAGAAGGGCACACTTACATGACTGCACATGGTCAGATAATCTTTGCATTTTCCACACTTATTGGTTTGATAATCTCTCTGCATTCCTGCCTGACATGCTAGGCACTTATTTAATTAAAATTGATTCACGTTCGTAAAGTTTTAATGTAATTTTAATGGGAAAGGTCCCTGAAACCTTAAAGTAAATCGTTTAATTTCATTGCATAATGTCATGCAACGGAATGTGTGGTTGTGGCTACTGTCCCTTTTTGATGTCCAAACAAACAAGGCTTGGATTAGCAAAATGCTGTTTTTCTCCCAGACTTCAGAGACAACAGTATCTCCCACTGACCAGAGTTGGTTTCGAATTGTATTTGGAATCCATCCTTCACTTTATTCCACTTCTCTTGGACTCTTAGCACATTCATTTAGTGTTGCGTCACCTCCGTGAATTAGCTCAAATTTAGCAACTCAGGCAATTGTGTATTTATTAAGAAAGTCAGCTGGCTTTTATCTGAGCACAGATGTTCATGTGCACACTGATAAATATATGTCGTTTTAAGGTTGTCATCAGAGAACATCAGTGAAATCACTCATCAAGTTTCACCTTTCTATGTGTCACACTCGCATGTCATTGTTCAGTCACGTTATGATATTGACCTTATCAGTGTATATTCACATAACCCTTTGTAGTTTTCCTGCGTCTCAAACAGACTGCTAGCAAAACCAGACAGCTTTCTTTAATCATCCATAGATTACTCCTCGTAGAACGACGCACGTGTTTTTGTTTGAGCACCTCAGTTTGACACACAGTCAGTATTTGACACTGTACCATTGTGTTTCAGGTTCCAAGGCACTAGACTACTCTAATGGTATCTTTGACTGCCAGTCCCCCACCTCACCCTTTATGGGCAGCCTACGAGCCCTGCACCTGTTGGAGGACCTGCGAGGGGTTATTGAACTCATGGACACAGAGGAGAGAGAAAGCCTGCGTTGCCAGATCCCCGACTCCACCGCAGACAGTCTGGTAGAATGGTTACAGGGGCACCTGGTGCGTTCCCCCGTTCCCACTGCAGTGTCATGTTACTTTTGTTTGTTTCTAGAAATAGTGAAATATAGCGTAGCATTGTTACATTGTCAAGACGCAGTAGGGGTTTTCTATTCAATCTGTTATTTACAGATTTAGCATGAAAATGACATGAAACACGGAAACCGTTTATCCAACAATTTCGGATACTGAGACGTTAATCACCAAGTCAGAAATCAAATGCTATTTGTTATGATTTTTGTGGGGTATTTTTCTTGTTTGTTATTCGTCATCCGCTTGGAGGTACGTATTGTGTGAATTTCAGTCGTATAATGAAAGCGAAACAGAACGATTTTAGCATGACTCGTAAAATCATGTTGATTTCAGTCAGTGTTTTTTCTGCCTGTCTGCATTATGAATTGGTTGGTGCACTGTTTGATGTCTAAAGCTTTACATAAGGTGAATGTAAGAACTGTGTGGTCACAATGGGGAGTTTAGTCATCTACGCCTCATTCATTCAGTTACCTTGTGCCGATGACTTGAAACTGTGATTAATGGAGTAACACGGTGAGAATTATGCTGACAGAGGTTTGTCAAGCATCTCATACTTTTTTGAGTAATTTGTTATAGTTAATGTCATTGAGTGTCATTTCTGCATGATGAACAGTTTTGCCCTTAGGGTTTCTTTTATTGTACAGAACCACCATCACTGTTTGGTGACAAAGCTTGAGCTTGATTAATATTACTATCTAAGAGCAGCTACTATGCCAGACAGCAAGTATAAGAATTGACTTGGTCTTTTGAGTTTTCTCTCTTATTGTTCTTTTTTTTTTCTTTTTTTTTCTTTTTTAGCTGTGAGGTAAAGTTGAGAAGTCTTGGGTTGCATTTATCTAAAAGAAATCTGATGCCTATATGTTTGTCATGTAGAGGTTTGGAGTATTTAAGAAACTGTGTTGGCTTACTTTGCTGACATAGGAATGGGAAGTTTGCCCAGGCAATGCCAAAGTCAGCATGTAATACCATAACTCACTGTGTTTACTCTGAGATTTGTATTGGTCTATTCACCATTTAAGGTCTTGTTGGCAGAACAAAGAGTAAACTTTTGCCAGCTACACGGATTACAGCATCTTGTAGCTTTATAGTGCTAGAGTGATCTCTTACAAGCTCCTGGGTCATGAACTCTGGTTCGTAACAGAAGTGAAAGCTAATATTTGTGCATAAAGCCAACTTTGTAATTGATAATTGTTTTGGGTATTGTTTGTTTCGCTGATTTTATTTTGGCCATCTGTATGCAGACTTTCAATGTTGAACAGAAAAAAAAATTACACAGTCTTCAATTTTGCATTGGTCATTTTTAACTTGATATTTCTGTAATTTTGCTTTAGTCTAATGGACACATTTCCATGAGCGGTGATGTATACCAGGACAGACTTAATCGTCTAGAAAGTGACAAGGAGTCACTCGTGCTTCAGGTAATGGAAAAAAAATTAGACTTCTGCGTTTACCTTGGTTTTAATGTGTGTTTCCGGAGTGATTGATATTTGAGTCAATATTGATGCTGTTATCAGGTGAGTGTGTTGACAGACCAGGTGGAAGCTCAAGGAGAAAAGATAAGGGACCTAGACTTGTGCCTTGATGAACACAGGGAGAAACTGAACGCCACAGAGGAAATGCTACAGCAGGTCAGTGAGCTGAGGACAGTGCTAATCAAACTGAACTGTGCATTAAGAGCTGGTATATTTGTGCTATTATAAAATTATGGTCAGGATTGTATTTTTTTTCCTTTGTCCCTTACTCAAGAAGTTCTGTAAACTAATCAAAATAATTTAGTGAAATAAATCACGGAAATGAAACGAAGCCAACATACCAGCATGTGTTAAGGCTCTGTAGAACTAGCCACACACAGCCATCTCAGGACTATTAGACACATTCTACAGACTGCTAACTACAGATGTTTCTCAAATTGTCAACCATTAATTCTTACAATCATGTGTCGTACCATTGTGCCTATATACTGTATCAGATGTGTGTTTTAAAAACCAATTACGTCACTATTATCACATAGTCTTTTATCATTACATCATCTTACATGAAACTGACTTATATGAACTGCTTAGCATGGAAAGTTCCTCTTTCATATTGTTGCTGTTTGACTTCTTAGGAACTTCTATGCAGAACAGCTTTGGAGACTCAGAAACTAGAGCTTATGGGTGAGATCTCCAACCTGAAGTTGAAGCTGACAGCTATGGAGAAGGAGAGATTAGATTTTGATGAAAGGTTCAGGGATGGTGAGGTAAGAGAAGCATACGCATATACAGAAGTCTTTCTCTGATAGAAAATTTAATTACATGGGAGGATTAAATATGCCCTTGTTTGGTCTTTGCTTGAAATGTCCTTTGCTGCTTCACTATGTAGCTCACTATTCCAACATCAATGTTTATTTGTCAAATGTCTAACTGTCGTTTTTTTTTTAACTCCATATGTATTCAAAATTGAGATAAAAAAATATATCTGGTTGTCGCTTGTTTACAAAGAGACCTGAGGCGGAACAACTTTATCAACAAAGCACTCTGGGTAACAGTTGGATGGTTACCAATCACATAATGTTTTTGTTGCGGTACGGAGGTCTTTCCGGTCCATTGGAAAACCAGGCTCTTATTTGTGTTGCGTGTCAGCTGGTCTGTGGACAAAAAGAAGGAGAGCAAAGACAAGCCCTGCCAGAAGCCATTTCCTCTTTGTAGTTGTTTTGGGTGGCTTTTCGGCTCTTTGGAAAGTAGTCATTAGTGAGGAAGTCCCGGTCCCTCTGTGGATGTTCAGGCCCTGTGAGCTGGAGTCCAATGCAGAGTTTCCTCAGAGTGTGGGTGTTGAGCTTATGTTTAGAGAAGGGCTTTGTACCATTGCTGTGGAGAGCCACATCTGGAGATTTAATGGGTCGCAAATGATTTTTGGGTTGAGAACGAATGGACGATTCGTGTTCTCTGTAAGATCGCTATCGACGCAATGAACGAACTGCCAGACAGGCTGGATCTGTTAACAATGTTAAATGAGTCACTGATAATGCTAAAACAACACCAACAAAAAAAAAAATAATGAAATAAACACTGAGCGTAGGTTTGTACGGTTTAACATCAGGAAGTGCTGTTATGGCTTGGGTCTTTTTGGATTGAGTCCGATCCAGAAGCACAGAAAAGCAGATGGGTGACTTGGAGGTCAAACAGACAAGCCTTTAAAAACTGTTCTCTTGAGCCAGTACATGATCAGCACCTGTGTGTACTCACCCCCCAGCCCCACCCCCACCTCAGCACCTGTGTGTGCCCACTTCTTCCCCCTGAACATGGACTCACGAGCATTCTCAAACCACTTTTCTCCTGCTCGGTCTCAAGTGTTCAATGCACAAAGCCTTGGTGAGCACATTAGAATGGTTTTTGATATATGTTCCCCTCACTTGGTTGGTTCATTATGAAGAATGTTTTTGTCTTAGTCTCACTTCTTTATGCTGTTTAGCTGTTTCTATCGGTGCTGCCAATTCTTCATTACTTAAGACTGCGCTAAAAGATAAAAGTTGACAAGGCTATTTCCTTCGTTTCCTCGCAGCTATGATTTAACGGCCCACCAAAGCTGCACAGGATTCCCTGCAGGCTTTATTTTTGCATGTGAAGTCTGGAACTTTCCGGAAACAAACACTTTAGTATCATGAATTTGTTGTCGTCGACGCTAACCATTCACATGAACATGCAGATTTTTTTTGTCTTGAAGTTCACAGTTTGCAGCCGTTCTTTGAGGACGTCTGGATTTGAATAGAGAAGAATTCACTGGAGAGTAAAATCTTTATGGCTGCGGGCTGCTCAGTAGTTTATTGAATCATAAATCTGATGTTGAATGCCGGACACTCTGACAGAAAGCTTGTCCCTAAAAGACCTAACTGTTGACAGAAATCCGTTGGCTTGTTTCACTCTTGTTTTTCCCCCTCTAAGGCCTGTTTCCAAGGATTAAAGTGTCCTGCTGTTGCTAGTCAAATCAATTCAAACCCAGTAGCCTATTCAAACCCTCAAGCTATTTTTCATGCCCAGAAGTAAACATAAAAGGGTCCTAATAATTACTAACATTTGGGCACCCATAGAGATGATCCAGTGTTGGCGAGCACCTCTAAAGCCTCCTGAACTTGTGACTAAATTCTGTCTTTTCTTCCTAGGGTTTGATTATGGAGATAAATGACCTCAGGTATAGGGTAGCAGAGATGGAGAATGAACGTTTGCAGTATGAGAAGAAGCTGAAGTCCACAAAGGTGAGTTTGAGGAACATCTACCCACAGTTCTTTGTTCAGGGTTACTGTCATCGCTTAATCATGTGAGAAGAATTTTTGGCACTTCATCCAGAATAAGCTTCCCAGACGGTACTTCCTTCCATTGTAGCACTCATTTACTTTCTATAAAATCTTTAAGTATCTAATTTCCTTTCATTTCCTCTTGAGGTGTCCTCCCTCTCTCTTTATCTCTTGCTCTCTCTCTCTCTCTCTCTCTCTCATATTTCCTCTATCTTTTTTCTCTCTTTCTCTCCTCGGCTAACGTCTGGGACCGCTAGTCGCTAATGGCTAAGCTCTCTAGCCTGAAAATCAAAATGGGCCAGATGCAGTATGAGAAACAGAGGAAAGAACACAAAATCCAAGCACTCAAGGTCGGACCAATATCAGGCTTTCTGCTTGTGACAGATGTGAATTTAAAGGGGGTGGTTGTGGTGGTTTGTTGTGATTTTCTTTTTTTTTTTTCCCCTTGTCCTTCTCCGTACCTTTTTTTAAATTAGCAAATAATTGCATTTTTTAAATCCCTTAATCTTTGATGCAGCAATTTAAACTTTACAAAGTGTTATAAAAAGTAGTACCTTGTGCTGCCAATCTTCTTCATAACATTCTGCTTTAGTATATGCTACAGAACTAACAACCATTGCACCAGTTTTGCATATACAGTAAATCTCATCACATTTAAAAAAAAAAAAATTGTGGTATGAAATATTTTGCCTTTCAGAAGGCTTTAACTTGAAGCTGGTAAATGAGGCCAATATTAAAACTGAAGTTAGATGGGGATTTTTTTCCCTAAGGGAAGGCCAAATCTTTTGTCATGTTGTATAAGATGTATATTAATCACCACCCTCTCTGAGCAAGATCCTGGTGGTACCAGTTTAAACTCCCAGCACATTAACTTAACCACAGGTATGTTTCATTTAAGGCCCCGCAGCCTTTCCAGGGGTGTTTGCGCTGACGGAGTAAATTGTACGTAGCTAAATATTGCTCCTACTTGCCTAAGCTAAATGGACTCTGTAATCAAGTATATTTTATAAATGCACCAAATTCACATATTTCATTTTTTCTTTTTTAACCATAGATGGGACCGCTTAGAAGCACTTTCTTAAAATTCAGAGTAATATAGTTACAGCTAAATCCTCGCTAGACAGTTTGATAATGTCTCAACTCTTTTTCTTTCTTTTTTTTTCTTTCTTTCTGTAAGTGTGTCTTTACTGAGCTCATTCTTTTGTTCCATGACCCTTTTATCCTGAATCCCTACTCTTCCAGAACTCTCCTTCACCTCTAAATATTTACTGTCGCTTTTATTTTTTTGGTTATGGTATGCACGGATGAGTGATTTTCTTTTGCGGTGTTTGTTTGCTTGAACCAAATGCTGCTTTTACCCCGTGCCCGTGGGCCTGTTGAATTACACTTTGAAGTTTCTGTATTTTCATATTTTTAATACTTGATGCATGATGTACATTGTAGAAAAAAAAAAAGACAACCCTCCTTATTTTTCATGCTCTATTTATCAGATAAAGTCTGAAAATAAAAAAATCATTAGGGAATGACTCTGTAGTGGTTCTAAGACTAAATGTTAAAACACGAGGCAGTAAATGTACGTGGTGTGCTTGTTATGTTTTGATCTTCTTTTAGAAGTTATAATAAAACCAGGCGTTTTTCGTGTGTCTCTGTGTGTGTGTGCGTGTGTGTGGTTAAGGAGGAACTGGTGACGTTGAGAAGACAGTTGGAGGGTAGAGATGGAGAGATTAAGAGACTGCAGGACGAGACTGGATGCAGAGCTCCAACTCCTGCTGGTTCAGACAGCACAGAAAGAGGTGAGACATGCAGTCCCTCCCTGTTACTCAAATACCCACAATTACTCACAGCTCTGACCTGACCCCACATGCCCCACAAATGAACGCCTAGCAGCTTCTCTCGGGTCAGTTACACAGTTTACCAGCTTTCATCGTGAAAAACTGATCTATAATTTAATGGATTTTGCGTCCATTGCGCTGTCAGATAACAATGTTTTATGTTACTTGTGTCTGATATCATGAAGCAGTAGATATGTTGTACATTGAGTTGTAGTAACACAAACCATTTTATTTTACAACTCTGTCTTAAACAGTTTTCCATACAGAGGAAACTTATAAAAAGAGGCTGAAAGAGAAACGTAAGGGGGGTTTTGTATCTTCCTTTATGTACTTATTTATGCTGTACATCTCTATACTGTGTTTGTCTTGCTCAGTTCTCTACTGCCTTCATAGTTTGCATGTTTGGGCATGCACTGCTCTGAACTTAATTTCCCTCTGAGACTAAGTCAGAACTGTGTCACCGTCTCACAAAAAAAACTCCCACACACAGACTTTGAAATTCATTAGCACTTTTAGGACTAAAAGTCAACAGATGCCAGAGATTACCACAGGAAGCGTCATATCAATTCTTGACTCCAAGAACATGAAAATATGTCACAAAAGATCGGGCAGACAAAAAAGATCGGAAATGTGGAAATTTGAACTGGCCATTTGAAAAAAAAATAATATTATCACCTAATAATACATTGGAGATTTAAAAAAAAAAAAAGAGTGTTTTGGCCTTTTAAATGTCCAACTGAGGAGAGTTCCTGGTAGCCTATCAGCTTGTCAGTTAGCCTGTCATCATCATCATCATCATCATCATCAGCATCACCATCCACTTCTGCTGCTGCTCTCCATTGTGCAGTTTCTTTCTGTCCTCTTCATCAGTAACACCTCGTTTGCCCCAGAGCTGTTCTCAACACCTCTCTCTCGTCACATCCTTCCATCGCCTCTCCTCCCTCATCTCACTCCGTCACCGACAGTGTTGTGACCTTTAACCACATGTTATCACGGCCAGACTGAGTGGCCCTCCAGACTGGCAGTGTGCCCACTGTGTTATGGCTGCGTGTACACTTTCACCGTACATAAGGACGACCTCTCTGTGTCTCTACTTGTATGCATTTCTCTCGTTCCATCACCCTCAATACCGCAGTTGTGTTTTACCCAATTTTTTTTTGTTTTTTGTGACTTGTAAGAGGCATCAACTTCCAGATGTCAGAAGTGAGTCCACACACACATTTACTGAGCCAAGTCACATTTGCTGTGCTCCACAGTTGACTTAAGTTGTTCATGCTTTATAGATATGGAGGTGCAAAGAATGAAGAAAGCGGTGGAGTCCCTCATGGCAGCCAATGAGGAGAAGGTAAAAGCAACAGATTTTATTTAATGCCTTTGTTTTTTTTTTTCCTTCTTTAATGTTTTTTTGTTTGTTTGTTTGTTTGTTTTTCCACCGTCCTTCCATCATATTGATATCTCTTGGCTGTTTACAGGACCGTAAGATAGAAGAACTGAAGCAGTCACTGATGCGTTACAAGAAAGTTCAAGATATGGTGATGTCAGTGCAGGGGAAAAAAGGTGAGCCTTCACTAGGTTAAGTCTATCTTTTAGAGACCTTACGGAGACTGCTGACCGGTGGACCAGTGTAATGTGAATTGTTACCCGTCTTATCCACTCGGAAGGGAATTCAGTCGATAGTCAAAAGCAGTATATGTTACGTCGAAGTGCTTAGCAGAAGCTGTCATTTGGTTACTGTAATGTGTGGTTGGCCTTAATTAAAGCTTAAAAACACTCGTCTTCTGTCTTTCTTTTCAGACAAATCGAAAGATGGAGAGAGTGACGAGAGTCACAGTGACAGCTCCCTCTCTGTGTCAACTGCTATCTCGGTTTCCATGGAGACGGAGAAGTCTGCCCCGGCCAGCGCTGAGGCAGTAGCCAAAGGGATTTTCGAGGAGGTATGGCCTCAAACGTGAGACACACTGAGGTTAAGATGATGTTTGACAAAGTCCAGCAGAGGACGTGAGCCTTTGCTTACGAGAAATCCCGGCATTCCTAAATGTAATAGAAATTTTCCCAATGGCGTTTCCACAGCTACTCCTTTTCAAGCAGCCTTTGTTGAAGAACTCACTATTGTCAATGCAGCCTCCTGCATAAACCTCTGTTCTGTTTGGTTTTAGGGTGTTCCCATTTTCTTTTGTTTACTGAATTTAGTTTAGAGGTTTGTTCATGCCCTTTTTGAGCACTTGATTGATTAACAATCCTCTTATGTGGCTTTAGTCCTATTGGTCTGTTTTTAACTAAGATCTCAGTTAAGAACCATTAGATGTCATTACACATCTGACTCCCAGTGACAAACTATCACTATGGACGATGTAAAATCACAGGGTTGATGGCTTGGGGTAGTGTATTTGTCCTCTGTCATCATTAAGAAGAGAGATTCCCCCTAGAGGAATCTTTAATATCATCTGCCACCAGAGATGTATTTTAGGACACTGTTATGGTGACTGATCTGAGGTTTTGACCTTATAATACTAATGATATCACATGTACTCCCACTGTTCTCCTCACTTGTTTCATACACAGACTACAGCATCTGTCAGTACACCCCAAGAGCCCTCCCTCACAACCTCCATCGCAACCAAGGCAGAGACTGACATAGACCAGGACCAATCACAGCCTCAGAGGTAAGCCTTCCTGGCATCTTATTGGACATGTCTCAAGGATTCCATCCCCTTTTATTCCTGTGCTCACAAAACGATTTAATGTGCAATGCTCTTCACTGATCGGTCACTGACTCTTCACAAAAGAATAAGTGAGCTGTCATTTTGATTGACAGACTAAAAAAAGCATGATAAGAAATAGCTGTAAAATGAGTTGCGTCAAAGCCTTAAACTCTGTTTATTGATTTTTAAATCAGACCCTCACTAGATAATCCAGCAAAATTGAACAGTTTCTGAAGACCTGTGATTAAAGCCTTGTTATAATCCAGGCTTGTCCTTCCTGTGTAGTTCTATTAGATTCCCAACCCTTCTCCCTTTGTCCCCTACAGTGATGTAGGGTCACAGGAGCCATCCCAAACACAGGAGAACCCTATAAGTAGCAGTCCCGAGTGAGTATGTGCGTGTGTGTGTGTGTGTGTGTGTGTGTGTTTGAGTGCGAGTGACTGTAGTGTCCTAAGTCCCTCTGTTTCCAGTTGCATATCAGATATCTGATATCTGATATCAGTTAGATATCTGAGAAGATATCTATGTCATAACAAAGATATGACACAACCTTTTGGCCCATGGACTTCTGTTGTCATGAGTGATGGTGTTGGTAAATACTGAAGTGTTTTGTTTTTATTTTTACTTTTTTTTTTCCTCTGCAGAACTCCAGACATCTCCACGTCGGGCAGCCAGAGCAACCTGCAGGGCAGCACTAGTGAAAAGGTGAGCTTTTATAACCTTTATGTATGAAAGTTTATGTTTGAACTTAAATCTATTCCCATGGGTTTTTTTTTATTTTGATTGAAGCAGCTCTGGGTTCTGTGAAAATATCATGGGCCTTTGAGAAAAGATATGAAGGTTATCTCAGCATTGTAATGAAATCTCCCGACTTGTTTTATTGTTCAGAGACCCTTATCGCTGGAGCAGAGACCAGCAGAAGTGAGTCACAACACTTATCTCAGTTTGGTTTTCACGCCCTTGTCATTTTTATCCCTTCCCTTTTGATTCTCAGTTGTCTTCAGATGCTGGAGACGTTTATCGTTTCATGAAAAGTCGATATCTCCTTTAATTTCACTGCCGCTCCTTTTCTGATAGGAACTATGTGTGTCAGTATACATGGCTGAAAATATCATTTTGAAATGTTTTTTTTTTCTGTATAACTCATCTGCGTGAATCTTTCTGGTTCCTGTTCTTTTTAGAGCAAGGCCTTTGACGAGATCAATAAAATCACGACTTTGCCACCAAAATCGCCCACCGCACCTCGAGTTGCAGAGGACGACAGCTTTGGCACGAAGAAAGCCAGATCGTCTTTCGGGCGAGGCTTCTTTAAGATTAAAGGGGGCAAGAGGACGGCCAGCGCCCCAAATCTGGGTAAGACGTCGCCGTCTGGTCATCAGAGTGTTAAGTCTCAGCTTGGGTTTATGATCAGAAAGTCTTTGACTGATGGAACAAACTTTTACAGGGGTCTCTTACAGGGTTTTAAATTTGCCTCTGGGATAACGAAGCGCCTAAATTTTCCTCAATCTTTGCTAAATGTCTGAAATTCCTGATTCTCTGTGTCGGCTTAAAACCAACACACGTGGACGTCCTTGTGTGCGTTCTTATCGATGTTGTGTCTACGCAGCGTGTACATGTGCTGTCTTAGCAACGTGCACTGGTGTTTGTATCCAACCCACGGCCCTTGATTTTAATGTTTGTGTTTGTGAGTGTTTGATTTCTGTTAACCTCTGCCCTCTCTGTTCTCTTCGTGCCGTCTGGTTGTGTGTGGTGTGAAGATCGCAGCCGCAGCGCGAGTGCTCCCATGCTAGGTACAGTACAGACCCTGGTCAGCAGAGAAGGGTCTGCCGCACGGCCCCTCCAAAAAAAAAAAAAAAAAAATAAAGCAACAACTGGATCTCCTCCCCCCCCCCCCACTCCACTCCACTCCCCCTTTCTCCCCAATTAAAACCCTCTCAAGTCAGTCTCTGAAAACTCCAACATCACCTCTGTCCCCTTTTCAAACGCTCTCAATCCGCTCAAACAGCTAGCGTTCTCTGAACGGGCTCCTCCTTGTTTGTCGAACGTGCTGCCATTGTTTGACAGCTCATTCACGCTTCTCCTTAAGCATGCAGTTGGCATTTAGAGAAAAACTATTGCGTGCCAACAGCAGATTTACAGTCAAGAAGAATGTCTTTTTTTTTTTTTTTTTTTTTTTTTTTGAGTAATGTTTGAATTACCTTCAGATGATGAGACCGTAAGGCTCTGAAGCTTATTTTACGCGTGGGTTTTCATCTGCTAAGGGTTCAAAAGTAGGGTTAGCGTTTATGTTTTGTTTTTAAACGCTGAACGCAAATTGCCTGGTTCACTAACTACTTTACTGTGGGTAACTGTTGGTGGGCTTATGTCATTCAAAACCACCAATGGGGTCCATGTTTGGTTAGAGTACGGGCAGCGCACCAATCACAGGGCATGTTAGTAGCCGTACGCTGTACGTTAAACTGTCCAAACGGTACGATTTATCAGGACCCAGTGTTGGCATTACATCTGTAAAATATGACATGTTGAAAATGTTAAGACATTCCATTCGTGCCATGGGACTTGTGGGAATCCATCATGTTGCAGAATATGGATATCCTGTGCCTCCTAATCACATGTTATTGTCCGACCACAGCATCCATGCTTTCATACAGTCTCATTGCCCTTCAGCCACTAGCGCCCATAGACCGTCACAGAGACCTACCCTTAAGGGTTACTGAAGAGTTCAAGACCACTCTTTTGGTTCCCCAAAAAGTTAGTCTTTTTTAGAATTGCAGTGGTTGGGGAAATACCTTTTAATGATACTGGGATGAGAATTTGTGTGTCTCGGGATGTATTTGCGTGCGTGCGTTCACATCTCGCATGAGTGCATGTCTTTTTCAAATCTCCCCCTAAAACTCCACCCTCCATTTAAACAGTATCCAGTTGTTCTTTAGCGCTGGCCAGATGTCATCTGCGGTGACGCCTTCTGATGCTGATTATTGCAGTCTGGGGAAAACGCTGTCATCTCCAAGCTCTTTTCCTCCTTTCAACTTCTTTTTCACATTTTTCTTAGTCTGCATTCTGTCTAGATCTTCTTCTCGCTGTTTTTGTTTTTTTTTTTTCCCCTCCCCTCTGAAAATTCCAAGCTTGTGCGCAAATGTTGGATACCCTTAATACTGCTGATGCCCTGTGGTAATGCGGTATTGTGGGTAATGTAGTTTTTTTTGTGTGTGTGCGCATTCTGTAAAGCCGAGACAGAGCGCGATGGCACAGAGCATCTGGACCTGGCCGGAATACCACAGAGGTCACCGAACAGTGACAGCACCCACACTCTCCCCACCTCCCCAGACGGAAAGAAGAAGTCTAAAGGAATCAAAGCGCTTTTTGGGAGGTAGGCGCTCCCCTTCTTTTTAGCAGACACCTCTGCTTTATTTCCCTTTGGAATTGATTTATGTTGTACGGATTAAGTACATGGAAAAATAGTTACCTGTAAACAGTAAATTCCAAAAGCCAAAGAGGCAGAGTTTTTTTTTTTGTTTTTGTTTTTTTTCTTCCCCCCTCTTTGAGCAGTCAAGTATCCTATTAAACACAACTCGGAACTTGTATAACAGAGTTCTGGGAGAAATGAAAGCAGAATGGAGTGCAATGGGTGGCCCAGCTCCTCATCAGTCATTACATATTCATATATTGTCTGGTTTTTCCTTGGTTTATTTCCATCATGCATGTTTTGGAAAGAAGAGCAAAGGTCTGGATGATCCCTGACATTTGCTCATTACTGTTGAGAGTGTTTGCTGTATTACTGACTGCTGTGCATTCACTGTTACTTTTCTTTAAATAGCATTTTAGATGTGTTTTGCAGTAAAGTAAGTAAGTGTGTGTGTGTGTGTGTGTGTGTGTGTGTGCGTGTGTACACCGTATTTTAAAACAATATGCTGGGGTGTCTGTTTTTGCTTTGAAGGCTCAGGAGGAGTCAGTCAACCTCATTCAACCTGGACGACAACCTATCAGAGGGAGAGTTCAAGCGGGGTGGAGTAAGAGCTACAGCTGGGCCAAGGCTGGGCTGGTCACGTGACCTCCAGAACACGAACAGGTCAGCAGAGAGAGAGAGAGAGAGAGGGAATGAACCTCTGGCCAAGCTCTATGTAAACAAATCATTGTGTGATTTCTTTGAAGAATGTTTCTGTGCAGTGCTGCTCCCTGGTGGCAGGACTGTTCAAATTCAGGCTGCTTTGTTTGTCAACAAAGGTTTCCCTTTGTGTCTCACTATAAGTCACTGCTGGTCAAGGCATCATGACCTTAATTTATAGTGACACAACAGCCCTGTTTTGACTTTTAAACAAATATCCATTTCATCTGAATAAGGCCGGAGGCCCTCTTAATACAAAAAATACCCTCTGTTGATTTTTTTTTTTTTTTTTCCTGTTTCCCTCAGTGACCTGGATGCTCCATTTGCACGCTGGTCCAGGGAACAGGTCTGTGACTGGCTGCAGGACCAGGGCCTGGGGCTGTATCTGGGCCAGGCCCGGCAGTGGATCTCTTCCGGTCAGACTCTCCTACAGGCCTCCCAGCAGGATCTGGAAAGGGTGAGTTCACACACATGCTTGGAAATTATGCCCCAGTAAATGCTTAAACTGCTACTTCTAATGATAACAATATAACATACTCTCACCATGGTATAGTGTAGTAATAACATACAGAGATGTAATCAACTTGCAAAGCACTTCTCCAGTAATTGCTCAATCTGCTTTTTTAAAGAAGTAAACATGAAAAAAAAATAAAGACAAATCTACTAACTCTTCTAACTAACAACAGCTAAAGTATCACTGCGTTTACAGTTATGAATGTCTTTATATAGGATCTCATCTATGTCTCTTGAATAGACAAGTAGTTTAACGTTGACCTCCACCTGTATGTAGTGCCAGCTGACTCTCTTGCTGTGTTTGAAATATCCACTTGCCCACTCACTCACTTTATAGTGTTTGCTACATAGAACACTCACTGAGGGATAAGGGCAGACAGCTGTTGATACGTTTCGGACACTATTTGGATGTTGCACTGCTACATAATTATGCACCGGATATGCGTAATTATTATCTCTGTCTCATAAACAAATGCTCATAAACAAGAGCTGCATCCGATTGGTCCGTAAAAGACTTGCCTGCTTTCACGAGACAGGCCACAATGCATGATGGTCCAAAGTCGATCGATGTGGGGTACAGCTTCTGTACACTACATTTTGCTGTGCCTCGCAGCAGTGCACTATATAGTGTCATAAATTTACATTTTAGATTTCGAACAGCACTACATAATGGCTGATTCACTATACGGTGCACTATGCAGTGGGTGCGCGGACATTTGGAACACAGCCTCTGCGTTCATAGGAAAGAGTGTTTGTCATGACTGGTGATGGTGTTTGTCTGTCACACAGGAGCTGGGGATCAAACACCCACTCCACAGAAAGAAGCTGCAGCTTGCCTTACAAGCCCAGGGCTCGGAGGAGGATGACAACAAAGGGAAACTGGACTATAACTGGGTGACAAGTGAGCAACTTCCTCTTCCTCAGCCCGCATCCATTTTAAACTTTCTGTCTTTGTCACTGTGGTATATGATACTTTTTTTTTTGGTTTGAAACTCCATATCTCTGAGTTCCTCTTAATTCAAATAGGACGTATGAATCACAGAATGAAGGGGTGTTGCACTCTTGTTTGCTTGATTGTTAGTGTGACTGCCTATATGAGAGAGTCTGAGCTCTTTCTCTTGTTAGTCTCCGTCACTCAGTTTTTTTTCTCTCTCTCTGTCTCTGTCAGGATGGCTTGATGACATCGGCCTGCCACAGTATAAGACTCAGTTTGATGAGGGCAGAGTTGATGGGAGAATGCTGCATTACATGACTGTGGTGAGTGTGGAATCATCTGGAATTATCCAGTTCATATCGATCCAGTGGTCATCACAAGGTCACATGTAGGAAAATTAATTTTTCTTTTTTTCTTTTTTTTTTTTTTTGTTCAGCTTACTATATCTGATCAAGACCAGTACTTTTATAATATTTAATTTTCTTTCTCGCATTCTGTACAATGGTACATGTCCTTTAGGCATCATCCTTAGTCCTTAGTATTACATGTCCTTAGTATTACTACATACACATCTTGCCTCGGCCCTCAGGACACTTAAAGCATGCCTTTACTTAAAGATTGCTGAAATTTTCCTGTGTGAAGGGCCAGTATTTCAGAGAGTCAAACGTGTGTTTAAAGAAATGTATTAATCACGCTCCTCGTCTTCCTCAGGATGACCTGCTGTCTCTGAAAGTGGGCAGTGTGCTTCATCACCTGAGCATTAAGAGGGCCATCCAGGTGCTCCGGCTCAACAACTACGAGCCCAACTGTCTCCGCCGCAGGCCCTCAGACGAGGTGAGGCCAGCGCGGTCACGGAGATTGTCCGATTTAGCTTTGGTTTGCAGGGTTCTTTCTTTTAATTTCACAAAAGAGGGAAAATGGTAAATGCGGTGAAAAGGGGGAACAGATTTAAAAACTAATTTAAAGAACCGGACCTCCGGACTAATATGCCTAAGAGACTTATTATTGTCAGGTGACCAAAGGGTCTGTTAACAGTGCGCTTACATTAATGTATTCATTCGTATGATGTTTGTTAAAATGTGCATGTTTAGGTTTCCCAAATGAACTCGATCTCATGCTGTTTCTCTGTAGAATAACATTACTCCAGCTGAGATCTCCCAGTGGACCAACCACAGGGTGATGGAGTGGCTGAGATCAGTGGACCTGGCTGAATACGCACCCAACCTGAGGGGCAGCGGAGTGCACGGCGGACTGATGGTGAGAAAGGGCAGACGCAGAGAGACGGCCTGACACACAGAGAGAGAGGAGAGAGAAAACCAGAGAGAGGCCAAGAGTCTAGCCATTTACTCTGAGAATGTTTGAAATCATGCACTTTTTGACACAACAGGCAGATGGTAGTGTAGCTAGATGTTTGTACGGCTTTGTATTGCTTGCAGTGCGTCAGACTTGGAGATACATGGCGTGAATGTGTCCAACATGTTTATATCGTGTCGCTGTGTGACTGAGTCATACGTGTTTGTGTTCCTCAGGTTTTGGAGCCTCGCTTTAACGTGGAGACCATGGCTCTTCTGCTGAATATTCCTCCCAATAAGACGCTGCTTCGCAGACACCTGGCCACCCACTTCAACCTGCTGGTGGGACCAGAAGCTCAGCAGCTGAAACAGGAGTGTCTGGAGAACCCTGACTACACCCTGCTGACAGCCACCGCCAAGGTTAAGGTAGGCGAACTGGATCGACTTCACGCTGCCTTGTGGGCTAAGAGCATCCTTTTCTTAAGTAAAACAGCCAAAATGCCGATTGCTCTTTCAGTAAAGAATGAATTGAAAATCTGAGCTGATTTAACTTTGTTCGGCCCATGGATCTGTGTGGTCCTCTCAGCCGAGGAAGCTGACGTTCGGAACGTTTGGGAGGCGGAAGAGACAGGAAGATAACGAGGAGTACGTCTGCCCCATGGACCTGGAGATGCCTAAAGGTCGCGGTTTTCCGAAGAGCTTCAGAGGCATGGAACTGCACATCTATGACGATGACTTGGACAGACTAGAGCAGGTACTCAAACCCCACCAGACCGGCCAACCTCAACATCATCATACACGCCATGCCAGATCAAAGCGTTTTCTCTCCTGTTTTAATATTGATTCTGCAGCGTTAAAAAACATTCGTTCATTGCTGTTATTGTACAGAAGGTGGCAGCATTGTTCCTTTGGTAGCGATCAGTGCCGCTCTCTTAATGTGAAGAAAGTCGACCGGCCTTGAGTTTGATAGTTCATTTCTGTTCACAGATGGAAGATTCAGAGGGAACCGTGAGACAGATTGGCGCTTTCTCAGAGGGAATCAACAACTTGACGGTAAATAGCACGTTAGTCAGATGGTTGGCGGGGGTTCATTTTGATTTCCCTGTAGTATTGGCCGTGTGACTAGTATGGTGTGGAGATGATGAGGTTATGTTCGTTCTGTCGGCCCTCAGAGCATGCTGAAAGACGACGAGCTATTTAAAGAGATTTCCACGTCGTCCCCCAACGCCAGCGTGACCGATGAGGACTCCAACGTGTGAAGGCTGTCCCAGGCACCCAGCCCCCACCCCCTCTACTGCTGCTGTGATCGGAACTGACTGTGCCAACCCTGTGCCAACTTGCACACCTTTCCCTCTAGCAAAACCAAGCCCATTCATCGATATGCCACTATATTCAGTAACCACCCTAGTCAGAATCGGTTCATATCGGTATTATCTTCACAGGAGACCTCACTGTATTAACGAACCGCACCAGGCGTACTCCCTTTCCACATTTATTTCTCACTCAGAGAATCTAGCGATGACTCCAGTTGTAGAGTTGAGGGGTTTTAATATCAGTAGTTTGTCCTGCATCCCATTTCAGTTGTTTGGATGCGGTGAAGTTAAAAAAAAAAACATTTAAAAAAAAAATGTATGTAGTGAAATCTGAAGAAACTGAATAGCGGTCCTACTGTAAGTGTGCTTGCCAGCTGGTCACTGGTGACGTATAAATGCTTTATTTTGAATCGGCCTTATTATTCAATGATCCCTTTAAAGTCATTTTTATCCCTGTAACAACAGAACAGCACAATGACACTTTTCATCGGATGCAAGCGTAGATTTATCGAAGATAATTAGTTCTCGTAGTTTAGTAGTGTTAAACACCACAGGTTGTGGTATGGAGTAAATGATCAAAACGCTTGTGGAAATATAGGTGCTTGTAAAGATTGCTGTTGGAATGCCAAAAGTTGTATGTTTGTGAGCGTTTAAGTTTAAACGGTCACGGTTCTAACCCTTATCAGACAGCAGACATTGGGTTTCATTGGTTTCTCATGGTAACACATTTGAATCCCCCCCCCCCCATAGAGCCTTGACACTGCACATTGTATGCACACCCTCGCATGCATTTGCACGCAAACTCATATTTAACACAGTGATATTATGACATGATACATTCATTGCCTTTGTGTACAGAAGTGTTGTTGCATGATATTTAAACTTTTTTTTTTTTTTTTCCGAGAAATATCATGCCCCCATTAACAGAAATCTCATTGTACGTGATTTAATCGTCACACTTAAAACCAAGCAATAAGCAACGTTATTTGTGAACTGTCGTTACTGTCATACTTTTTTTTTGACACGTTTCTCAGATTAAAAAAAAAACAACAATATTTTAACATTTCAACCTTTCCAAGTGCTGGTATTCTGCAAGCCCTATGTGTAGCAGAGACAAATGTTTGTACCGTGTACTGTCCTCTTTTATCCATTTTTAAAAAGTCAATAAAGTCATATAAAGAACTGTGTCATTCTTTATCAGTTTGGTGTGGTTGTGTTAACCATTTGAACACATCATTTGAAAATGAAGGCACTGACTACCTCTATGTGCTGTCTCAGGCTGCCTCAGAGATGTGACACATTGATGTACTGAATCTTTGTCAACTTATGTAACACTATACCGTGAATCTAGAGTGATTTTCACACCGTTGATCACAGCTTTTTGAGAACTTTAGTGTGGGAGGGTCTGTATATTTTTATGCACATGCTACAAGGGAGATATTTTGTTCAAAATTCATTTTCCCATTTATTAAATTTAAGCTCTGAAAATCTGAAGTGTAGACTTATGTTTCACACAGACTGAGACACCTCGGGCAACCTCAGTTCGATAAATTATGCTGATGACAGTGATGTGAAGACTCCACCCTCTGTACTGTTACAGCTCATTTGGAAATGGAACTCTTCCACATGTTAGTGCAAACCACAGCTCCTCTGTGGTTGAACTTCTCTGCCTCCCAACAGAATTTAATTTGACTCCCAAGTAATTCTGTTTCATCCTCACCACACACACTGAACTCTGCTGGGTGAACGTAGTGATGTGATATTCATATTTCACAATGCAGGAATAAAAAAAAGCGGGCATGGCAAATATTTTGTAGTTATTTTTATTAGTCAGGAGATTTCCCTGCAGGCGTCTGCAGAGGTCCCAATAGAAACCCTGTTGGAGGTATTCAGCCAAGCTGCTGGTCATGCAGCCTCAGGGCTGACCACATATCTTGGCATTCAAGACCACCAGGGTCCGCTTTAACCCCCGGTCCGTACACTCTCATCCGCTTTCATCATCCCCTGTACGGAGAGGGGTTTTTAAGATTGCGTCATCTGTGGCAAGATGACCAAGCAGCAGAGAGTCCTCATGGGGCCAGGGTGGGTGTGGATTGTGCTGAGGCCTGACAGAGGGATGCAGGTTCAGCTCCTGGTGCAGAGCCGGCGCCCATCTGGTCAGAGACCGAGACTTCAGCTCCACTGGAAGGGAAATTCGGGAGCTGACAATATACCGTTTGAAGGAGGGGGAGTCTGTTTACGAGTAAAGGTTGACTGGACAAGTCGTGTGGAGTTTTTGATCCATGGTGGAGGAGGACTCCCTGGGATTGCTGATGGCTTTTGGTGCTTCTGGCCGACCTAAAGCTGTTCAGAAATTGCTACTCAGCTCTCTCAGGAACAGAAAGGTCTTCTGATTGGAAGTTAGACAGGGAGGAACTGCTCAGTGACTTCTCTGCAAACACCTAGACCTTGTTAGGGAGGTGCTGGGGTAAAATAAAAACCAGGCAAGAGAGAGGGCAACAGAAATGCAAAAAAGGTTTACATCAGCTCAAATGACATTTATAGCATTTAAATTATAAGGATAATGTAACACAATTTTCTTTCCCAATTATGTGTGGAGGAGATACGCCTTCGAAGGTACCTGAGAAAAACTTTGGAATGTTTTTGTTTCTCTTAATAACCTTAGTGTATCTTTAGAAACGGAATGGTTGACATGTCTTGGCAAGTTCCATACTAGCACTAGAGGAAGTGCGAGAAAAGTTGGAATGTGAAGCCTTTCTCTTAGTATTGACGAATAAAGCACAATTTTTACCTCCACACGTTTTGTTTTGTTCGTTTGCCTGTTATGCTTTTTGCTTTGTTTTTAGACATGGTGTATGTAGTATTTTACTGCACTTAAGAGTAAAACTCATTTCTGTGCTCACAGCAAACATTTATTTAGGCAAAATAAAAGTTTGAAGAGCTAATTTCACTCAGTAGTCTTATGTTACTGCATTGCGCTAATTCATTGGAGCATTTAAATTTTTTTAACGCAACCTGCAGTTAAAAAGTGTTATAAAAAAGGGCCAGTCGTTGGCGTCCACTCAGTATTACCTGGATAACTGAATAGATTTCTGAAGTTTCTAAGACCTATTTTCCTTTCTTTCTTTCTTTCTTTCTTTCTTTTAATGATCAAACAAACATTTGCTAAGGAAAAGTCCGCATGTAAACATTCTAAACCAGTTTCTTTACCATACAGAGTTAAACAATTGTAGCCAACTTTCACCTACACTTGTTTCAACATATAGCGATGATGTAGGTGTGTTTCGATACTGTTTGTAGAACCAGCCAGGGGGGAGGGCCGTGGCTGCAAACTTAGCTAACCATCAACTTTTTCTCTGTAGCAAACTTAACAATGATGGCGTGGAGGTAGGTCGCCCGTAGCATTCAGGATATTTTGTTTTTGTGTGTGTTTTTGATCGATATTACAAGTGCTTGTTATGTATTTTAGCATAGCCTTACTGTACTGACTTAACGTAGTAAACACTTTTACAATTTTTCACATGTATGTTAATCTTTCTCGAAAGTATTCAAGCTTGTTCTGTTGTCACAATACTGATACATCGTTGGTGCGT
Organism: Chanos chanos; assembly: GCF_902362185.1. NCBI lineage: Eukaryota > Metazoa > Chordata > Actinopteri > Gonorynchiformes > Chanidae > Chanos > Chanos chanos. Next base: position 10,574,353 of record NC_044507.1, read on the forward strand.
CCTAAGATAGATTTCCCCAAGCACTGTTTTTAAGCATAGTTTTTAAGTTCTAAATTCGTTGCGAAATTCTGAAGTTACGAGGTCTTTTTTCCCCCAGGCTAAGCTCAGCACTATTCGTCGTCCTGTTGACGGTCACATCTATTGATGCTGCCAGGTAATAAATATTGCAAATACAAATTGCATACTATAATTACACTTGCATAACAAGACAACAAAATAGTAACAATAATCGCTGTTATTTTATATATGTTATTATGCAACAATTGATTTTGTTTACTGCAGACAGCAAGTAAACCAGGAGCTGTCAAGCATTTTCGACGAGCTCTGGAAACTGGATGTTAACCGCTTCAAGCCAGGGACAGACTACAGAATCTCTTTACAGGTGTGGTATCTGATTATGATCAGATTTGGAGGTCATATCGGCTTAATTTTGTTCTGTTCTAGTTCATTTAAGTTAAAAATGTGCATTAATGTTCAGGAATACCTTCATGTTCATTAACAACTTACTACTATGTAGTGATATGTACAGTCGTCTGCTTTTTTTCTGCGGGAACTATGATCCTTGAACTGAGTAGTTCCAAACAATATTAACAAATGCTGCAATCAAATTGTCTTTTTATCAATCTATATTTTTTGTTCAGGGCAAAGCAGCCTATATAGCCCAAGGCAGTACAACTGCACGGGATTATGCATCCTCTCCTCTGTTTTCCTACGTCAATGAGAACAAGCTCAAATCCATCACAACATACTCCCGTGAGTCATCGCAGCAGTCTTTTTCCAGAAATTTTCCGTTGTGCCTTAAAACAACAAAAGCATAATGCCAGACAAAACAGACTTGTCTTGGTAAACCCAATAGCTCTTAAACTGGTCGCTAAAGCCAAACCCAGAATTCGTTTTGTGAATTGCTTCACTCTGTTTTCTGAGAATGCAAAGGCTGTTATTCATTAGAGAGTCCTGCTGAAACATGCTGCCTATAAAAACGCTTGCCAAGATCATTTATGTAATGTAACTATGTTATGTAAAATGGGACCAGCCTAGATTAAATGAAAACACAATTAGTTTGCTTGTGTTTTGCTGAACCAATAGTTCCATGCTCTGTACATTTTGCATTAGATTAAGTTCGGCACTATGTTCAGCACTTCAATCTCTCTTATTTATTTAGGATGGGAGTGTTTAGACAGATTTTTTGATGAATTACATTCGTGTTTCCATCTGCACAGGTTTCATAAAGCATCATAGATAAATGAGATACATTTGTACCAAACAAATAACCCCGCATATACCTAGAAATGATTGCCCCAAGGTGTTTGAAGAATTTAATATAAAGTGTTCCGACGTCAGTGTATTCACCTTTAATGAAGTATTATATTGCTTTTTATGTACATTCTGGTCCATACCTGTGCACACTGAATATTTACCTTAGTGACTTAAAAAGATTCATTCCCAGTTGCCAGCTTAATTATTAACATTTCTCTAAACTTGCTTTACTGCCCTTTTGTATGGCTCTGAAATATCTCTTTTCTCAAGATTTCATTTGTGCCCTGTGTTGTTTTCTCCACTCTCCCAAGGCTTCATGAAGCTGCTGGATAACTATGAGAGATCGACGGGCGTGGCAGAGAGGGTGACGGCTGACGAAGTGTCGGAGAATAATCTCTTTCTGGACGCTGTGTTAGAAACATCAGTCATGAAGGTTACGGATCTCGCCATTTATGACAGATCGATTTTTTTCGCGTCAAAATGTCTTACTCAGATACACCTCATATCCACTGAATTTTGCTGCCACATGCTCTTTCGCTCTGTTTGTACTTGGCATTTCTGGAATGTAATACATTGTGTTTTAGGGGGTTGCTGTTACAGTGTACTGAATCCATGCGCATTGTTAATTATTATGGTTTTATATCTGTATTTTGCATCTTCGTGAGAGCAAACATCCACATAAGTTCACACATATTTTGTATGGATGTTGTTTGCTCCATGTGCGTAAGTGAAGATCGGTCATTTCAGTTGGACTTTGTGGCCTTCTCCGAACAGTTTGTTCTTGGAAGCCACAGGTCATAACACATAAAGCAGGTCTTGGGACTAAGCATGTGCTGCAGAACCATCTGTGGTGTCTTGGCATGTGTTTCAAGGAATGTCCTTTTGCTAAATTAATCAGGTTGTTTGACATCTGCTGATTTAATTTCATGCGTTCACTATCAGTCTTTGAAATTGTTTTGAAAAATTGTTGTATCTCTTCATTTTTGTCCTGTATAGAAATTGATCATATTTAACTTGTAGCTATGTTTTAATGATTTGACTTTAATTCTCGTTTTTGCTCCTGCCCTTTGCAATCATTTTCACGTAAGGATATATTGTTCTGATGTTATAACAAACAGGCAGGAATGTGACTGTTGAATTTCTGCTTCACCCCTGTAGCGTGCCCACCAGTATCTGGTCGGTAAAGGCCAGTCCCGCTCAGATCTCAGACAGTTTAAGAGTCAGCTGTACCAGATGTGGTTCCGTCTGTATCACAGAGATCACAGCGGAGGGTTAGTTTCTCAAACACACACACACACACAAACACTTCTTTAACCGTGAAAAAAGAAGAAGGAGGCTTTGATATTGGCCTACACTAAGCAGTATAGCAGTTTTTGGTTAGGATTTGCCTGAGGCAAACAGCCTTATGATCCATGTGTTTGTGTTGGCTTTGGACAGAGAGGACTCCAGCGGGTTTGAGCATGTGTTTGTTGGTGAGACTAAATTTGGGAGAGAGATCATGGGTCTGCACAACTGGGTCCAGTTTTACCTTCAGGAGAAGGAGAAACATCTGGACTACAAGGGATACAAATCCAGAGACTTGGTAATGCACGTCACCCTTCTCCATGATAGATCCAAAGTAAAAGAAGCTTTTACTCAGTCCCGTCATTTTGTTTGAATCATAAACCCATGTTTATGTGTTGTGTCACTTTTAGCCCAGCCAGAATGACCACGTGTTGAACGTGCAGTTCAGCTGGCACGGTCTGGTCAAGCCTGTGGGTAGCACCTTCGTGGGCGTGAGCCCGGAGTTTGAGATGGCCATCTTCACCATCCTCTTCCTCACCTCCACGGAGAAGACAACCACGGCCGTGGTGAACATGGACAAATACCAGTTGGAGATGGTTGTACACAGGCATGGTCGTTCCATAGGGACGTCCTACCCCAAACTGCTGAGTACCAACTAGCTAGCGTACCAGGCATCCTCGTGTCGTCTTGCCAATCACAACCCCGCAGTTTCTGCTGTCACTGTCAGCCACATTATCTTAATTGTCATTTTGCTTTTGTAGATTAATTTTTCAAAGACAAACACATCAGTCAAATTGCCGCCAGCAGACAGATTGTGTTATTCATATCTTTTTAAGGTGGATGATGCTTTGAGCTCTGTACATTAAGAGATGTCAGGTTTTCTCTGAGATTGTCTCTCTGGAAGTGCTGGAACAATGTAATTATCATTAATTAGAGTAGCTGAAGAACTGTATGCCCCAAAATTTTACAAAAAACACTTTTACATTCTGATTTATATTAAAAAAAAAAGGAAGAAAGAAAGAAAAAAAGAAAACTTTTTTGAAGCAATCTCATGAGAAAAAGGTTCCACAACAACATTTGTTCTTACTTGAAAATGAAAAAAAAAAAACAGCATTGTGTGTATGTATTATACCATAAATAAAGCTTTCAAGTCAAAAACTGTTGTTTAATTATATTCCACACGCCCTTTGTTTCATCTTCATTGAGCATGGCATCCATCTATCTATCTATCTATCTATCTATCTATCTGTCTGTCTGTGAGTTTGTTTTCCTGTCTGTCTTTTTCTGAGTATGTGCTTTTTTGAACAAATAACTTCGTCGTCATATAAAGGACTCGGAGCCGATTTCGGAACTACGTGTGTTAATTTGTTGTTTCTACCCGGTACGTTTTTCACGGTGGCGTCGCGAGTTCACGTGTAGTTAGAACTTCCGATTGAAGTGTTGTTTTAGCATCACGTTAAGATTGTGATGTGAAAACCGTTCCACCTATTGAGTTATTTGCTCCTCGGTTTGCCTTGGGAAGTCCAAATCATGGAGATGCTTGAAGAGGACTTCGGGGACATGTCGCCCCAGCAACTGGCGGCACCTGTCAGTACGGTTGAGGTAAGTTAGCGAGCAAGGTTTTCGTTCAAGCAAAGTCGTCCAACCACATGCGAATCAGTTATAATTTCTCAATTTGCTTTATACTTATTTTCAGGAAAAATGGAAGCTTCTCCCAGCCTTTCTGAAGGTAAATAAATTGACATCATCCACGACTCAACCTTTCTGTCATGCTGTCAGCTGCAAGCTGTGTCATGCGTTTGGGGTGGCAGCATTTTCATGCACCCCTGCACCGCTAATAATTTCGCTACGGAGTGATCAAAATTGTCTTTCAATACTATTGCGTTCAGCACTTTGAGTAAAACCACGCTGTGAAATTACATATCACATTTGGGATTTGGGTTGTGTTGTAAATGTGTCTGGATTTGCTGAATACATTGCTGTCATTCTTTCAGGTTAAAGGCTTGGTGAAGCAGCACATAGACTCCTTTAATTATTTCATCAACGTAGAGGTAAAAATCTTACATTTTCAAAATATTCAAATTAAGCTGTATTATGTCGTTTGCAAACTCATCTCAAATAACGTCTGATGTTTTTTTTTATTATCCAGATTAAAAAAATCATGAAAGCTAATGAAAAGATTACCAGCGATGCTGACCCAATGTGGTACCTGAAGTATGGAAATAATAACATTTTTTTTAAATTCCTGCTTTTTCTTTTTTAGTTTTCTTAAAATTTCCTTTGTGACGCATTAAAACTCATACAGTCCTTTATCAGGCGGTTTAAATGTAAAGATAGGTTAACCACGTCTTTTATGTTGCTATATTAATCATACATTCATTTACCTCCAGGTATCTTAATATTTATGTTGGAATGCCAGATGTTGAAGAGAGCTTTAATGTTACCAGACCAGTGTCCCCACATGAGGTAATTTTTTCATCTGTTCACATTATTTTTACTACAGCTTTAAAATAGGATTAATCCGCTATTAGTTGCTTTAACATGAGTAAGCAGGGACAAGGCTAAACCTGTATTAACAAGTGTCTGTTCACATCTATCTGTTCTGTTCATCAGTGTCGTCTGAGAGACATGACCTACTCAGCACCCATCACAGTGGACATAGAGTACACCAGAGGGTCTCAGAGGATTATTCGGAATGCCCTTCCCATTGGAAGGTAAACCTCTAAACACCTGCTTGGACAATCAGGCTCCTAACTATGCTATCAACACTATTATAGAGAGGGCAGCAGAGAATTGTACTCTGGCAAAATCATGCTTAAATATAGTAAGTGAGCTGTAAACACATAGCTATTGTGGTCATTGTTTTCCTCTTTGCTTGATGTCTGAATGTTTTTGTATGGTAGACTGTATTTAATGCAGGTGAATGAGAAATTGCATAATGGATAAGAAAGGGTAATAACCTCTTGTGTTTTCTCTTTGGGCCATAGGATGCCTATCATGCTGCGCAGTTCTAACTGTGTCCTAACCGGAAAGACTCCTATGGAGTTCTCCAAACTCAACGAATGTCCTCTAGACCCAGGTATGCACAACCCTAAAGCCTAGAATGTGACCAATAAAAGGAATGGGTCAACAAAGCATTCTCTATTTTATAGATTAACTACAACTGTCTGAAACCACACTTTTAAAGAAATGCGTACATCCCAGAAATATGCGGTGCTCTTGAATGGTTTGTATGCTTCACTTGGACACAGGGGGCTACTTTATTGTGAAGGGTCAAGAGAAAGTCATTCTGATTCAGGAACAGCTGTCCAAAAACAGGATCATCGTGGAGCAAGATCGCAAAGGCGCAGTGGGAGCGTCCGTTACAAGGTACCGTCACTCTCGTGAAAACCTGTGTCTTTCATGCTTTAGCTCCTTTCTCTTGTGCTGTTCCTCCCTTTCCATACCAGAGTAAAAAGCAGAAGCATTAGTAAGAGAACTGTTTTGTTAATTGACTACGCTGTTTTCTAGGGTCTCGATAAAAATCTTTTCATTTAATTTCATCATACATATTCCACTTAACGCTCTTCACCGTTTGTAGAAGGGTTGAATCACGGGTGTTTTACCTTTCAGACCTAATCTAATCTAATCTCTTGATCTCTCTATCCTCAATCTCTGTGCTGTGCAGCTCCACCCATGAGAAGAAGAGTAGGACAAACATGATTGTGAAAAAGGGTCGTTTCTACCTCAAACACAACACCCTGTCTGAGGACGCTCCCATCGCCATCATATTCAAGGTTAGAATATCAACCGTTTTAGTACTGACCCCTGAGTGAAGAGTTCAAAAAAGACTTTATTTTTCAAGAGTGCTTTAAGGATTTTACATTATGAAACTTCTGCAGCTCTTTGGCCTGGACAGCTATTAGTGATCAAAGCAGCTGTAGACATTGGTTGCTTGGGCCTCTTACCCTCAGTTTGATGTGATGAAGTGGTTGTTCTTTAATCCCAAAACCCATCAAGGGTTTGGATAATCCCTGAAAAGGGGCCCACATGATGCGCAGCTGCAGTATGTGACTGTGCACCAGTTCCTTATTTGACCAGTGGAGGGCGCTATATGACAAAAATTTAAAAAAACTAATTCAGCTCATCCAATGGTGCTGTTCCTTAAAACTGCTTCAACTCACTCCACCACGCTCTTTTTGTAGCATAAGAAGACTGTCAAGACAAGTTGTGGTTAATCAGTCATTTCTTAGAGTTCTTGATTAGGTATTACTTGATTTGATCAGAATTCCGTTCTGTGCTTACCACTTAGCCTTTGTGATCCCCCAAATTTTGAGCCTAAATCTTACTATTATTTAATGCCGTATTACTTTTTGCTTTGAGGTGTCACCTGTATGTGCTTTATTTACGATTGCAAACATTGGTCAAAATGATATTAGTCGCTCTCTGTTCTTCAAAGTGGGTTTTTAATCAAACTCTCACTTCCTCTAATCATTGTGTAAGGTTCAATTGGACGTCTTTGACGCATGGTTATTTAATCAGCATGTAAATTAAAAAGCCCCTCTCAGCCCTGTGGAGATGTTTGTCACTAATTCCCCTCTCTCTCTAGATCCTCTCCAAACATATGGGAACATAGCTTTCAAACAGGTCGGGTTAAATTGGCTACTGAGCCTGTTTGCTTTGCACTTCTACGCCCAGAGTAAATTCCTCTTGGATTTCTGTGCAGCCGGATGGCTTTGCCAAAACCCGCAGGCCTGGACTTAGCCAGAGGCCGCCCAGTCAAGTTCCCACAGCCCTCTATTAGCATAAGTAAATGTCAGAGAGGCCTAAGTCTCTCTCCCCTTCACACCTCTCCTACAACCTGGGTCAGAATCACTTCTGTATGTTATCACACAGCTCTCATATACGTTTCTTGTATATCATGTCTTCATTGTAATGATTTACCATACAGAATGATAAGAGAATCTATGTGACTTTCTTTCTCTTGGGCTGCAATACTCCTCTTGTTTGTCTCTCTCCTCTCAGGCCATGGGTGTGGAGAGTGACCAGGAAATTGTTCAGATGATAGGCACAGAGGAGCACGTGATGGCTGCTTTTGCCCCGAGCCTGGAAGAGTGCCAGAAAGCTCAGATTTTCACCCAGACACAGGTACACCGCACGAGACGGCTTCTCTCCGCCAGGCCTTGCGGCGTTCCACCCAGCCTGTGACGTTTGTTTGTCTGCCGGTTCACGTGATGTTTATTTACTGGTTCTCATACTTAGCCCGTGACGTTTATCGGTTCAGGTTCTGCGTCAGCTTCTTAAGTGTGTTAAGTCTGCGCTGAGATCATAACAATTAAAGATATAAAAGTTTGTTTGAAAATTTTGATTGATTTGTTTTTCCTCCAAGTTAAATTTTAACCGATCCTTAGCTCGACACGGGAACGTGACCGTCAACACACACGTACACCTTCTCACCAGTTAAAGTGAGGTCTCAGTCGTATTGTGGTGTGTTTTTGGAACTTACATTTACAATGACATAAAGGGAACGTCTCCATGTGTTTGAACACAGAGAAAATCTGTCACACGGTCAGGCCGAGGTGGATGTGGGGGGGTTTTTTTGTTGGTTTTTTTTTTCTGCTTTGCTGATTAAAAGATGGAATTTTGCCCTTTAAAAGAATAATGACCTGATGCAAAATGGGTCTGTCTGTGGCTTCCATTTACAAAACGCTGAAGCCCAATTTGCTGAGCTAAAGATGTCTTATTCAGGAGGTGGTTCCTAACAATGGTTTTAGTAAGGAGCATATCTGCATCCTAGCAACCCCTGTCTGAGCAGGCCTGAATGCCTGTTTAGGTGGCCCTGTTATTGTGCCGGATCCGTCATGACTTTAATGAGCTATACATGTTTGCTTCAACTGACTCAGCCCGCGACGCAATTAGATAAGACATACGATCGGAGAGATAGGGGCGCAGCGAGGTACGAACGGCGGGACAATAGAGGGGAGCAGGTGCGAATCCAAATGTTGCCACCAGAGGCGGCTATGTTCATTCAAGCCTGTTGAGATATTCAAGGCAGAGCCGCTGAGAGATGTCACTGGGTTAGAGATAACTTACCATACAGAGGTTACTCATGTACAATATAAATGTGTGTGTGTTTGTGCTGTTATTCTGTGTAAGTGTTTATGGGGTGTCATGTATAGAGGTGTGATATTCTTCGTGTGTAGTTTAGGTGATTTATGGCTTGGAAAATGGAACTTTGATCAGCTCTGATCTTTTTGTGAAACAAATGACTTTGAGGTCTGATTAGAGGCCCGTTGAACGCATTAATATTAGGTATGATTATCAGTCCTGCCACACAGCTGGCCCGCTTGGTGGGTGGTCTACACAGGAGTCACAATCCCTGTGGCCTTTGACCTTTGTGACAAGTAGCGCTGACTCAGGTGTGTGTGTGTGTGTGTGTGTGTGTATGTGTGTGTGTGTGTGTGTGTGTGTGTGAGGAGGGGTCTGATCCTCTGATACAGCTTTAACGACTCAGTGAACCCTGCAGCCTTTTGCCCATTCATAGGACCCGTACACACAGATGAAACACAGTATTCTGACTCGTCACACACGTGCAAAGTTAACCTTTCGCACAGCTCCATCATTCTCCGTCAGAAATTCTACTTCTGGATATGGAATATCATATCACTATGTAACACAGCGCTTACATAAAAAGTTGAATGACTGAAAAATGATCGATATTTTTTTTCCCCCCTTTTCAGGCGCTGAAATATATCGGGAATAAAGTCCGTCGACAGCGGATGTGGGGTGGGCCGAAGAAAACCAAGATGGAGGAAGCTAGAGAGCTTTTAGCATCTACCATTCTCACTCACGTACCAGTAAGTAAAGGTTTATCATCAGAGTAACACGTTTTACTACCGTGCGTTAGGTGTACGCGGCACAAACTCTCAGCTGTGGCCGCCTCCCATTGGTAAGGAAGATGAGTACTAGGAAAACGAGGAAAACAGTTTGATCATCACAAAGTCTTGTTCTGCCCGTACGGTTCCTATGGTTTCAGAGAGATGTCTCATCAGCACCTTTAACTGAAACTGCCCCCCTTCGCACCCCCCCCCCCCCCCCCCCCCCCCGCCTTTGTAACACAATTATTTTGTTTGATGATTTTTTTTAGTTGTATATCTGCCGCTCATACTCACTGTTTGGTATGCTGTGCTTTATAATGGCCGTTACAGAGAGAAGGCAAGGAAAGTGTTTATTAGCGATTTGTACGATCGATGCAAACGGTAATGGGTGACCTTGTAACTATGGCGATTCTCTGTGGTTTCCAAGGTGAAGGAGTTTAACTTTCGGGCCAAGTGCATCTATCTGGCCGTAATGGTACGGAGGGTGATTCTGGCCCAGGGGGACAATAAGGTGGATGATCGGGATTACTATGGGAACAAACGTCTGGAGTTAGCCGGCCAGGTAAGTGCTGCGGCCCCCTCCGCATGACTGATTATCTGTCAGGTTTTTTTTATTGGGATTTTTGGATTGAAATCATTCTTTTTTCAGGTAAATCTGAGTCGAAAACAAGGACAGTGAAGCGGAGTGAATGAAGCTTTCTAATACCAGTCTATAACACGGGTGTCAGATTTCTGAGAGAAGGTTCTGTTATCAAATACTTTAGTTCATATTCTTTGGGCTTAATTTGAATAGTTGAAGAGGTTTGAATCGAGAAGATAAAACTGGCCTGTGTTCCAGGGGCACAGTGATGAGTCGTTAGTGGACAGAATGTAACTTGCTTCTTCTGGGGGTAAGAGAGTTGATGATGTTTAACAGCTCATCAGTGATTATAATATTGAATGTGTACTGAGGGATGAGGAAGGACACGGTGTTTCTGTAGACTGCTCCATTCTCACCTAACTCTGTTTCCTACTTCAGCATCTCTTAGATCTTCCAAGTAATTATGCTTGTGCACATATTTTTTGGAACGGGTTTTGTGGAGTTTGAAACTCCACATTCTTCTCTCTCTCTCTCTCTCTCTCTCACACACACACACACACACACACACACACACATACACTCTCTCTCTCTCTGTGACTCTCTTTTTCTCTCCTTCTTAAGAACCGATCTGAAGCCAGTCGTGACAGATCTAGGCGTGAAAATCATTTTGGCCGTGTTCCAATCTCTCACCTACCCCTTTTGTCTCTGTTCTCCCATTTTCTCTTTCTCTCTCTCTCTTTATTAATACCCTCATTATTTCCCCTTCGCTTTGTTTTTGTTTTCCTTTTTTTTTTTCTCTCTCTCCTCCACCAACAAGCCTCCTCATCCTCCATTCTTTGCTCCCTTGCTTTTGTCAGGGAGAGAGATACGCAGCGGCAGTACCAGCCGAACCCCGCCAAGCCGCCGGATTTTGACTTTATTTTTTTATTTTTTCTTTAGCCATACCACGACAAAAGAATGGCTGCCTTGACTGCAGCGATTGAGCTAATCCAAAGCTGGGCTCTGATAATGTAATTACCGCTGTCTTAAGTCTTTTAATTCCCCTCACCTCCCCCAACCTGCTCTGCTCTGGGGGTTACCACCATAGTTGGGGGGTTTAGCAAGTGACGGGGAACCATTCAATAGAGCTTCAGCACACACTCACACACACACACACACACACACACACACACACACACACCCAACGCCGCCAATCTCTGCTCTCTCCTCAATTATTATTCCCTGACATTCAACTAATTGGCCTGCCTGAGCGGCAGTAGCTTAATTTCTTTATTAATTTTTCTACAGACGTTTGTTTTGATGTATGCTAATGCGGGGGGGGGGGGGCACGCTGAAGGGGAGGGGTGGGTGTAAGGAGAAGGGGTGGGGATGGGGGTTGGGGGAGGGGGCGGTGTCGGAGAATGGCGTGCTGCTGCGATTGGAGGGGAGTGCTGAAGATGAGCAGGCCCTGGGAGAGGAGCCAGGTCAGGCTTATCAGAACGCTGGCACACCTGTTTATTGAATACGTGCGTGTGTGTGTGTGGCGATGGTGTCGCCATGGCGATAAGGGGACAATAGAAGAGTGTAGACGAGCCAGATTAAGTTAATAAAGTCTTGTTGTTTTGAATTTGGCACCGGGGAGTTTTGCTGTCATTACAAATCAAGTTATGCATCCAGAGCCTCTTTGGATAAATGTGAAGGAGCCCAAAGTGAATACATTAATATATATTTACAAAAGTTTGATGATGTTGCAAATTCAGTATACCTATGTATCACTGTGTAGTTACAAAAGGAAGGAACAAAAACCTTAGAGTTAAACTTTGATTATTGATGCTTTGGATGAGTTCTGGGTTCTAGTCACGGCCATACATGTTTAAGCTATGAAGCATAATCTGACGCTTCCTGTATCTTTAACCCTGCTTTCCTGTGTGTGAGACAGTCACCACTTCACAAAGTACCGTGGTGTTATTAAACTCGACTAAATCCTTGTATCTTTAACCCTGCTTCCCTGTGTGTGAGACGGTCACCACTTCGTAAAGAACCGTGGTGTTATTAAACTCGACTAAATCCCTGCTCTGGTTCCACAGCTCCTGTCTCTGCTGTTTGAGGATCTCTTTAAGAAGTTCAACTCGGAGCTGAAGAAGATTGCGGATCAGATCATACCGAAGCAGAGAGCCGCTCAGTTTGACGTGGTCAAGCACATGAGACAGGACCAGATCACTAACGGCATGGTCAACGCCATCTCCACCGTGAGTCCTAACCCTCCGTTCAGTAACGGTTAGAGTAGATCAACCTGACTGGTACTGATTCAGAACTAGTCTTAATCCTTGTGGTAACAAACCAACCCTCTAAAATCTGACCTTATGATTTAGTTTAAGAGAGTGTTCATCAAGAAGTTACCAGTTTCAGACCGCCAATAGCTAATGTCGTTAATCATCTCTTTTATCTGTGACTTGAAGCAGTCCAGAAGTGCTTTATGTCATGAAACTTTTTTTCCCCTCTCTCTTGCTTTCTCTATCCAGGGGAACTGGTCTCTGAAGAGATTTAAGATGGACAGGCAGGGCGTGACCCAGGTGCTGTCTCGTCTCTCCTACATCTCCGCCCTGGGCATGATGACCAGGATCTCCTCTCAGTTTGAGAAGACGAGGAAGGTCAGCGGTCCACGTTCGCTCCAGCCCTCTCAGTGGGGAATGCTGTGCCCCTCAGACACTCCTGAAGGAGAGGTGGGTACACAGAACATGTCTGAAACTGTGTGTGTTAATAATAACGCAGTCAAATACCCACTGTTAATGCTTTTCTTTCAGGGCAAAACTCTTCCCATTTACTATTGTAATTACTGAAAAGGTTTGTGGACCATTGGTATGTTACTACTTTGAAAGTTGTCCTTAATCTATTGATTCTATTTGTTCCCGCTATAAGGCGTTTTGCCCGCAGATCAGTTGACCACAAGTTGGCTACAAGTTTGCGTCAGGAATGTATTTGTATATGTGTGGCACGTTTGAATATCTGTAAATAGTAGTTGTCTTTTCAAACCTGGTTAGCTCAGCAAGTTAGATTACTTTATGTTGCGTGCCAGCATTGACGGTTAACGCTGTGTTTCAGGCTTGTGGTCTGGTGAAGAACCTGGCTCTAATGACTCACATCACCACTGACATGGAGGATGGACCTATCATCAAATTAGCCTTTAACCTGGGCGTGGAGGATGTAAACCTGCTATGTGGAGAGGAACTCTCCTACCCCAGTGTCTTCCTCGTCTTCCTCAACGGTAACTACTCACATACACCAACTTTAACACAATCCCACATATGTTCCCACACACAGTTACAATCATTCAAAATAATATGTGGTTGTGTGTTCATATATAAAGGTAACAGTATTTTTCCAAAAAAATCCGGAATTTCAGCTCCTCGTCACCAGTCAACAGTGAGAGAAAGAGAGACAGAAAATGAACATCCTCCTCCTTCGTTAGTGGGAAATAAGATTTCATTAATTCCTCTGCTTAGTGGTTTTGTCCGGGTCTCGCTTCTGAGAGATACACGTTTATTAGTCATACAGTCACACGTAAAATGACTACACTCCATAACCACACAGAGACACGTGAAGGTCTGTTTGACTGGCTTGGCTGACACCGCAGGGCTGCGTATTGAGCCAGGCAGTGGAAATGCACGGTGGCTTTGATGACAGTGGAGGAAAACAGCATGAGACCAGGCTGACTGTTAATTTCCCCAAACGTAATGTTTTGTTTATTGAGGCAAAGAGGAGGAACATATGTTTGTTCATGTGTCGTGAATATTTTCAAACAAAGGTGTGATTGTAGTAATGCCCATTAGAACCACAGTCTTTCAAAGCCTAACGGTGTGACATAGATTAGCTTTTGATGTCACGTCATTTAAAAAAAAAAAAAAAAAAAAAAGCACGCCCTGTCTTTTAATTAATGTATATGTTTGTCAAGGCAATGATAAGTTTCATATTAGACAGGCTGCCACAGAGTGTAATTAATTAGAGGAAACAGCAGGTGTCAAAACACAATTCAGTGTCGTCGTAAATCCTGTCCCACGACCCAAGGCCCCTCCCGCGCCAGATGCACACAAACAAACACACTTTATTTCTCGCCACAGTGTGGTTTTTCATGGTAAACATGTTCTTCAGTATGTTTGTCGTCATCTGTCATTAGAACGACGTCTCCTCGTGTCACTGAATCCCATTCTCAACATTAATGTTACAGTGTTCTCAGCGTCTCTTTTGTAAAGACTAGTTATCAGATTACGTTCAGCCAGGTTCCCCGACTGTGAAGTCTCTACAGTATTTATGTTAGGACACTCAGAATGTTTGGTGTTCGTTGGCTTTGCAGCAGCGTGTTATTGAATGTGCTGAGTCAGTCATTTAAGCTTCTGTACCAGATGTTGAGTCACGGACTTACTTGTTTTTGTGTTTTGTATGTGTGTAAACAGGTACCATACTCGGCGTGATCAGAAATCATCGCAAACTGGTCAGCACATTCAGACTGATGAGACGGGCTGGTTTCATTAACGAGTTTGTGTCCATCTCCACCAACCTGACCGACCGCTGTGTCTACATCTCCTCAGACGGAGGACGGCTGTGCAGGTACACACATCACACACACAAACACACACACACACACACACATAAGCACGCACTCACTCAGGGTATATCAGCACATTTCATCATTTCACTTGTTTAGTTTTTATGTCGCTTTAGGCTACAACCTGTTTCAGGAGTGGTTTCCAAGACAATTAGGACTAGAGCAGCTCTAAATTGGGGAAGTTATGTTTAGTCATGTTTTAACCAAATCCCTGAGGAAATAAATATTGTGTGTCTCTGTCAATGTCTGTGTCTGTGCCTGCGCCTCTGTGTGTGGATATGTGTATATACACATATATATTTGTGTGTGTGTGTGTGTGTGTGTGTGTGTGTGTGTGTGTGTGCGTGCGTGTGTGTGGACTTTTGTGTTTCCCTGTCAGACCTTATATCATTGTGAAGAATGGACAGCCAGCTGTGAAGAACAAACACATTGAGGAGTTGTCTCAAGGCTACAGGTGCATTTGAACATCATTAATATTTAAAATGTTCTCACTGGTTTTCAAAAGAAAGATAAATATGTGCAGAGAGTAAATATTGTTTCTCATGCATGCCTTTGTGTCGTCTTTTATCACACCAGACAGACTCGCTGCGTTTGTAGTCTGTGGTGTGGTCATTGGAAATGGTCTTATTAT
>NC_044507.1:10594543-10597043 GCF_902362185.1 Chanos chanos
CCACTGTGGTGCTGTTATACAGGGAACAGTGCAGTGTGGGCCGGTTTCTCTGATTCAGTGATACTGGCCTAACATGAGTGGATAGGAACTGGAGTGTTGTGGGTGAACGCCCAGTTCAGCTGAGTGGAGTGTGTAGTGTTTTCACTTGTTTTTGGTCTGTGACTACTTTGGAAATGACGTCACATGAACTGAGGAGTGGGTGCTTTTGTAGATGTTTACTTTAACACAGACCTGCAATTCTCATTTAATAAGAGACTACCTCTTTTTCAAAAAAATCTGCGAATATAGCCCAAATAAACGTATTATGGATTTCTATATATCTATACTGTGTATCACTGCTTTTACAGGATTTGCATCTGTCTTTTAAATGATATTTTTTTAAATTGCTTTTTAAACTATATTAATGAGTATAGGTTTTCTTATTTTATAGGTACCATTTTATGTGTGTAACTGCAGGTGGTTTTGACAGAGAATGTGCATAGTTCTCAAAATCAAGTCAAATTCTGCTTCTGCTTCTGAAATGTGTATGTGTGTGTGTGTGTGTGTGTATATGCGGGCGTTCGTGCGTGTGTATGTGTGTGTATATATGTGTGTGTGTGTGTGTGTGTGTTTGCTTGCCTGTGTTCTCAGGTGAACGGGTGGAGAATAAACAGGTGCTGGTGAATAAGTCCATGCCCACAGTCACCCAGACGCCACTGGAGGGCAGTGCCCAGCCTGGCCAGCCGCAGTACAGAGACGTGCCCATAACGTGAGTGTGCCTCCCTCACGCTGTCTCTGTGCGCTGTCCTGCACATGTGTAGAGACGCTACTCGCGAAGAGCGTCATTCGCTAACTGCAGACAACAAATTGAGGGATTTTTTTCGTCGTAAGCTGTCTATAACAACCACGAGGAACTTTTTTTTAGTTAATGAAATTGAACTGTTATATCATGCCTAAACCAAGAAGATTGGTCTACATCTAGTGAAACAATGACAGTCCTGTTCTATAGAGATCCTGTCACAATAACATGAAGTTTTATTTATTTATGTATTTATTTATGCTTGACACTCACTGTCATAAGGTTTTGATTGTTAACGGTACGTAAGAGTGAATTGACTTTATCTCTGCTTCCCCGGGGCAGGTATAAAGGTGCCACAGACTCGTATATCGAGAAGGTGATGATATCGTCCAACGCTGAGGATGCTTTCCTCATCAAGATCCTGCTCCGCCAGACCAGACGCCCCGAGATCGGAGACAAGTTCAGCAGTCGACACGGCCAGAAAGGTGCGGTTACCTCTGCGTCTACCTCGCCCAAATCCAACGATACACGCAACCGTCACTCTCTCTGAACCCTGCTCTTCTCCGCTGCTTTGTATTCTCTGTGTGTAGCTGGAGCTAACAGCTTCAGTTCTGTTCTAGTACTTTCTATAGTAACACACTTCTGGTTGCTTTTATGTGAGTGGAAGAACCTCATGCAGTAAATGTGTGTGACCATCCTGCGATAAGCAGTCTGGTTCCAACGCTGATTGTCTCAACTAGGGTCCCACTGTCCTCCCCCCAACACCCCCCACCACCCCACTACCCCCCCCCCAACTCTCTCCAAACTTTGAAGGGCTGTTTTTCAATTAATTAGCCTTTTGTCCTTCACTAGACTATGCAAATTTATTACACCACTGCCGAGCTGAACCACTCCTGGGAAAAAGAGTTTACAGCTTCCATTGTTTCAGTGGACCTCTGCTAAGAGAGGGAGTCAGTGTGATGTTTTAATCAGAGAGCTAACTGGCTAACTGGCGCCATACAGAATTCACTCATTTCGTTAGGGGGGGGGTGGACCCCAGGCACTCATCACAGAGTGACAGTGAGGAAGGGGTCAGTGAGGGGTTAGCAGCAAACAGGCTACAGAGATGCTATTTATTGCTGTTTTTTTTTTAAAGGGGGGGGGGGGCTTTTGGTATTTAAAGGAGTAGCTAAGTATTGGCGTATTGAAGTAACGGGGCGCTGCTAATTGTTTTTGATGAAGGACGGTTCAGTTCTCTGAATCCTTGTTTGTTTGAAGTGGAGGGGTAGTCCTGCATTCATCCACTCTGTGTGTGTGTAGAGTTGAGCATTCTTTTTTTTTTTTTTTTTCTTTTTTTAAAATGTGTAACTAAAGCGAGTAAGATGCCTAATGTTGTGGAGACTTGTCAACATCACGTTTTGCTGTCGTATTGGAGTAGAGCTTTGGAAAGTGCACATCTGTTGTTGATGCGTAACTCATAGTATAGGAGTGGATCTTAATGTCATCAGTCACATAATCTATTATTATTATTATCAGCTATTTAAACAGCTCATCGCAAGTCGCAGGTTAATAGTAAATTTGTCATTTTTGTGGGGTTACAGACACTTTTGATTGCCTTTAATACTCTGATTTCAGCAGGCAGTTATGCGTGGTGACTGTTAGCGTGTTTAGTCAAACACGACTGACATAACGTTCACATATACTCAGTACATTGAGACAAATTTTTACTGTGAGGACTTGTTT
>NC_044507.1:10599543-10709543 GCF_902362185.1 Chanos chanos
TTGAATTTAGTTTCATTTGAATTCAGTTTAATATTCTGTCTGTTAGGTAGGGAAGCTGATTGAGCTGTTGGCAGGTAAAGCCGGGGTCCTGGACGGACGTTTTCACTACGGCACAGCGTTCGGAGGAAGTAAAGTGAAGGACGTATGTGAAGATCTCATTCGCTATGGATACAATTACCAGGGCAAGGACTACGTCACGTCTGGCATCACAGGGTAAAGGGCAAGCATGAGCTTTTGCCATAATTTCATGAAAAACTGACCCCGGGTGTCCACTGTTAGCTGTATAGTAACTGAGGGAATGCCAATGAACCTGGTGTTCCAGTTGGCCCTTATTTAAACTGCAGTTCTGAGTTAATTACAGATCTCTCATTTCTCATTAGTGTGTAAAGCTTTAGGCTCAAAGCCACCCCCAGACAAGTGTTAGAGTGTACATTAGTCAGCAGTTCATTAGTCTTCAGGTGTTCTATCGTTACAGGTGAAAGCACCACTAATCCCTGTGTGGTCATGTATTTTCTCTCTCTCTCTCCCTCCACAGAGAGCCTTTAGAGGCATATATCTACTTCGGTCCAGTGTATTACCAGAAGTTGAAACACATGGTGTTGGATAAGATGCATGCTAGAGCCCGTGGGCCCAGAGCTGTGCTCACCAGGTAATGAGAGATAGTGAACAGTGGGGAAAATAATAATAATAATGATAATAAGTGTATTATTTCGGAATGTAATTAGTGTCTTGCCATGGGATGTATTAGCTGAGTTAACTGAAAAGGCTGTACTGTGGGTGAAACAAAAAAAACCCCTGAAATTTATAAAACAGTGACCACAACTGCTTAAACAGGAAATTCATCTATATTACTATCTGGGCCCAATTTCTTTTCGTAATTAAATTGTCAACATGATTTTGGTACACCAATTGTTTACATTTTCTAGTGCAATGAGTAAATCAGTGCACAGCTTTCCAACTCTGACCAAACCAGAATGACCAAGGTGAAATCTTTTTTAACTTGTTTTTTTGTTTGTTTGTTTTTTTGTTTTTTTTAATAAACCTGGTAAACCTGACCTGTTTTACTGTTTCACTGTTGATACAGCCACCACCATTAATGAGATAGATTGTTACAGAAATTATTTTTGTTGAAAAATGCAAAAAAACAAACAAACAAAAAAACCCCAACATTTTCCACATTTTCTTTTAAAAAACATATGTATTTGACTCCCATCTCACAGAGGGAATTTTACGGTAAAACAGTTGAATCCTGACAGTGTATGTGTTTGTAACCGTCAGGCAGCCAACAGAGGGTCGGTCCAGAGACGGCGGTCTGCGTCTCGGTGAGATGGAGAGGGACTGTCTGATAGGCTACGGGGCCAGCATGCTCCTGCTGGAACGCCTCATGATCTCCAGTGATGCTTTCGAGGTGGACGTGTGTGGGCAATGTGGCCTTCTGGGATACTCAGGCTGGTAAGTCCTCCGGTAACAGGTGGAAAATTCACTGATTGTGGTACAGTATAGGATCTGCTGACGACTGTGTATAATAAATGACAGAAGGGGCCTTAATAAAGTATTTTTCTGAACAGTAATGAGTGTTATGAATCCACTGATATTGACTCCACCTGGGATGATATGAGGGTATTTTGAGGGGTTTTTTTTAAGATCGGGGGGTATTCCAGAAAGCAGGTTTAGTGGAAACACGGAGTTGGTTAACTCAGAGCAAGTAGTAAACCTCCTAATAGAAGAGCCCTGCGGCTTTGTTTTGCTATGAGAACGAGGCTGTTGGGCTCTTCTGTTAGGAGGTTTACTACTTACTCTGAGTTAACTGCTAACTCAGAGTTTTCACTAAACCCGCTTTTTGGAACACCCCCCAGAGCACAGACAGAGGGACTCTAGTGAATGGAGCTTGTCTCACTGCTGTTCTTTGTTTGTTTGTTGGTTTGTTTGTCCCGTGTTTACCACAGGTGTCATTACTGTAAATCGTCCTGTCATGTGTCATCTCTGCGTATTCCCTACGCCTGCAAACTCCTCTTCCAGGAGCTCCAGTCCATGAACATCGTGCCCCGACTGAAACTGGCCCGCTACAACGAGTGAACGGGAGCGGGTAAAGCGTTCAAAGGGTTAAGGCTACCTCGCGTCTTCAGACTTGCTGTATATGCAAACACGGAAACGGACGGAAAGCGTAAGGTCACACTTTTCTTCACAAATAAGAGACGGCGAAGAGGTGTCGAAGCTTTACAGACATCAGAAAGCCATTTTTTTTTTTTTGTGATCACCATCTTTATGTTTGCAAATGAAGATCTTTAATTTGTAAATGATTTGTTGCTAGAAGCGAAGTTATAATCGCTTCAGAGGCAGTTTACAGTTGGCATCTGCTTGAGTTGGTCAAGCCAAAAGAAAGATTCTTGGCTCTGATTTCTGGACAAATAAAGAAATCTATTTGTCATTGTTTCATTGGTTTTGCACCTTCACAGGTTTTCTTTATCGTGTTGTGGACTGGGAATGCTTATGATGCATGTAAAAATGCGTTGCTCTCTCCCAGAAAATGTCCTTTTCTTTTCTGGACTCATATGTGTACATGAACATTTAAGTAATAAACAAAAAATGAAATGATTATCATTTGAGTATTTTCTTTGTGTGTGTGTGTGCGTGCGTGCGTGCGTGTGTGGGTGGGTGTCATGTACTGTCTCCTTGCTAAGACAGTGATTAAAAAAGAGAATGAAAGAAGAACACGAGGTTTTCTATAGCCTTACTCAGGTCCTTAAGAATGGTCTGATGTTAGAGTAAAGGAGAAAGGTATTGTACATCCTTGATGAAGTGTTAATGTAACAACATTGACAGGAGAAAAGAGCTTGTTTTATCTCGACCACTTCCCTCTCTTTCTAATGCTTTTACACACCGACAAAACCATCTGCCAGTCAAAGGCTGCCCCCACCCACTAAGCCGAACTGGAAGCTTTTGATTGGAGAAATGCAGCCTGCATCAGTAGAGCGTGCTGTGAAAGTGACTCACTCTGAAGGGGGTGTCTCTTTTTGGGGTGGCTGCACCTGTCCTAGCTAATGAGAGGCTAATGAGACTCTACAAGTGGCAAGATTGGGGGGGAAAAAAAAAAAAAAAAAAAAAGGATGTCTTCTCTGGTAAGACACGAAAGAGAAGACCCTCCACCCCTCCCTTCATCTTTCAAACAGAAAGTAATGAGATTCTCGTTGGGCCATTGCTTTCCCCGACTCCTTCGACTAACAGGTTTAATCCAACACACCACTGCAGATCATGTGAAAATATACCTGCCAGTTTCAGCTGAACGACCTGGAGGTTGTGAAATTTATCATAACTGCCAGAGGATTTGTTGATATTGAACCTGTGATCATGTAAAAGATTCATTTTAATGTAAAAGTTTCGACAGTACAGCATGTTGTTAGCTGCATTGTACAGTATTTTTCAAACGTCAGGGTCTTCCTAAGCCCTTACTGATTGTCACAGCTAAAAACTGCTTGGGGGGAAAACTGATCGAGCTTTCAGTAGGATCCACTGTTCTCTCTTTTTTTTCGACCTGTTTTAAGGCATTCAGACGTATTTAGATAGCCAGTGTGGGTCTACACTCTTCCGTGGGGAAGAATATGACAATCTCCAATCTGTCCCATGGGTTTCTGACTCTCTGATAGAGCCCTAGCATCCACACAACCTCACAGGGTGTCCCCACGCATGCGCTCTTTTAGTTAGGAGGAGAAAGTCCTCCTCTGCCATCCTTGGTGTGGGGAGTAGTTCAGCCATAATCCTCCTTTCTCTCTTTTGCTCTCTCTCTCTCTCTCTCTCTCTCTCTCTCTCTCCCCCGTAGTTCCATTCATATTCTAATCACTGCTTTCCCTTCTGCAGTTGGTAGGCACTCCATCAGAGCCTTCTCTGCCTCAAGCTCTACAATTTTACTTCCCCCTTTTGTGACTGGCAGCTCTCCTCCCAGCACACTAAAATAAGGTTGCTTCGACAAGAGAAAAAGTGAGAGAGAGAGAAGAGAGAAAGAATGAGAAAAGAGGGGTTTTGTTGTTCACTGCAACACCATTTGCGCCAAACCCTGAGATTGGAGTCAAGTAAAAGTCTGAAACTATTTTTTTTTTTTTAACTATGGCCCTGCACTAAAGAAATGGCACCAGCCTGGTAAATAACTTGTTCAGTGAAAATATGCACTTTCCTCCAAAGGTTGTGCTCGCTTTCTTTTTTTTTTCACATGTATTTTTTTACTGCTTTGATTATCTATAGTGTTTGCGCCATCATGTTGCTGTTCCCAAGCCTATCCGTGAAGAAACAGACATCAAGAAAGTTCCACAATGAGCCAAAAAGTGGCCCTTTGGACGGAGAACTCAAAAAAAAAATTAGATGGCAGGGGCAGTGTGTGTGTGTGTGTGTGTGGGTGTGAGAGGGAGAGAGTGTGTGTGTGTGTGTGTGTGTGTGTGTATGTGTTGAGGGGGGGGGGGGTATGAAAACGTATTAAATGCTATAATGGGAGACGGGGAGGCCACAGTGCTGGGATTGCGTAGATCTAAGCCTCTTTTTTTCTGGGGAGGGAGCTTTTCTTATTCAAAACAGCACCACAAAAGACTTCCAGTGAGCCTTGCCACATCCCCATCTGACTCGCAGCCATTCATCAGCCTGCCCAGCCTATCAATGACATGTCCCCATCAGGGCTTCTCTAAAATCAGCCTCTTTCCCATGAAACATCAGCAAACATTTTGACGGCTCTGGCTTTTCCCCCCCGTTGGATTTCTGGAGACTCTGACCCCCCCACCCACCCCACCCCTCACTCCCCCCACCTCCCACCCATCCAACCTCAACTCTTCACCCCCCCCCCCTCCCTAGCTCCTCTCCACCATCACCAACACCACCTCTCTCTCTCTCTCCCTCTCTCTCTCTCTCTCCCTCTCTCTCTCTCTCTCTCTCTGAAGACCTCACATCTTATGTGTCTCCGGAACAGCCAGTGCACTCGGAGAGAAACGGAGGTGGCTGAGGGGAAACGCGGCTGAGGAGGGGGAGTTGAGCACGGAGCCATTTTCTCAGCGGAACCCCTTGGAACGTCGCATGGGACGAGGATGCATTGTGGGCTACTGGAAGAGCCTGATATGGATTCCACAGGTTGGTCCCCTGCAGCACCGACAACAGCACCAGGGATGCTTTGGGAAACTGGGGCTGTTTTGGAATGCAAAATGCTGGGCCTTTGGACATATGCGACCTCTGTCTAAAACTAGAGAGAAAGTTTTAGAAACTGTTCATCCTTTATTAATTTTTTTTTTTGTCCTCTCATCTGGAAGCAGCTGATTGCTTTTAAACAAGTAATTCGTTTCAAGTGGCATAGCTTTTTAATTTCTTCATGTTCTCCTGCTGAATTTGAGGATACGAAATATTATCATTCAGGACAGATACTGACTTTTTTTTTTTTTTTATCTTTAGAACAGATCTAAAACAGACACTTTCACAGGGAACGCGTTTTGGGGCAAGAATATCGATTGAGCTCATAACAGCCTGTATGACTTTGTGAACAGTTTGGAAACCAGTTTGATAATACGTATGTTGTAGTTGGTTGTGTCGACCCGCTTGTCTGAAACTGCGCGTGTTTGTGGTGCACCTGCTGTAAACGGTTTTTAAAGTGAACAAAGTTATCGTGCATTTTCAGGCGACCGTCTTCCACTTCCAAGTTAGGCCCATGACCGTACTTAAAATATTATCTTTATATCAGACGAAAAAAGAAATCCTTGATATTTTTATTTTGCGATCACTTTCTCTTGCTTGCTTCGAGGAATTTATTTTTGGTCGAGTGAATCGTCAAGAGTTAGACTACTTGTTAAAATATTTCGTTTTGAACAATAATAATCTAGTTTTACAAACTTTTTTGTCGATCTTAACGACAAACCATGTATTTGGTGAATTTTGTTATTGTCCCTCTGATAGTTAAAGAAGTGTTGAGGGTACCGTCATAAATGATCTCAGATCCGTCTCGCCTTTAGATTGGATTTAATCCAATTATTTAGAGTTCTACTTTAGCTGTGCACGTAGCAAATGATTCAATTACCGCACAGGAATCAGCGCGACAATAGAGCATAATTAAACATTTATCCCAGTGGTGAAGTGTTGAAATCAGAGACAGAAAAAAAACTTTTATTATCTTTATTATAGGCCCTATCTGTTAAAATGTAGCGACGAAACAAAAACAGCAATAATAATAATAATAATAATAATAATAATAATAATAATAATAATAATAATAATAAAAGGCCTTCGATTGTCAACGTGTAACTCGATGCTTCATCATAAAATAACGGACTACTTTCGTGCTTGAACTAGTAGAAATAATTAAAGTGGATATCGGCAGCACGCCAAAACAATAACATAAAAAATCAAAAGTTGTTGCTAAACTCAAGAAGGGGAGAATTCTATGCTACTATAATTAATAATAATAATGTCGTAAATGCAAGAACCAGATAATCAGGATGTCTGACTGCAGATGACAGCGAATCTTTGTTATTTCATTATTCTTATGTGGACTAAACTGGTACTTTCAAATCCCCTTGACCTATACCTCTCACATCAAATCCACTGATGACTCATAGCTGTGCTGAATAGATTTTTGGTGGGGTATCCATTGGAAGCATGAAGTCTCTTAAGTTCTCCTCACAACTTTAACCCCCATTGATGGATCGGAACACGCTTCCTTGTCGACAGTCAATCATGGCAACCGCTACCATGGTGATGGTTGTCATGGCCCGCGCGGGAAACAGGATTTACAAGACTTCGGGCAATATTATAAGTGTTTCTGTCCTAGGACACCAATTGGGCTATTTCTTAGAGAAAATTATAATGGAACAAAGGCGCTTGTATGGTGACACTAGTCTTGAAGAACGCGCAGGCTCAATTGAGCATGTGTGCGCGCTTGTAAGTCTTCCACGGAACAATGAGGGATTCCTGCCGATTTGGTGAAAACATTTCAAACAGAAACCCAGCTGCCCAAAGGCCTACACAATCGATTGTCATCGAATTGCCCTGTCACTTTTGTGGCGTGGTAACACTGTTGGCAGGGGATGCAGGCGGCTTTAAGCAGGCTTTTCAGGCCCCTTTTCTCATTAAAATAGTTTATATTTAACTTTAAAACGATTAATGAACTAGGCATTAGCCTTGTGTTTTCTCAGAGCAAGCAAGTAATGTTCGTAAAAATTCTTCAAGTTGGTGAAAACTTATTTTTGTCCTCTTTGTTTTTGAGTTGTTCAAATGTTGTCTTTCATGCACTTACGAAATCAAGTCATGTACTCGTTAATGAAATTAGGCCTTCCAAGCAATGCGCACACGAAACACTTTGTGTGAACAATAAGATAAAAAAATAACCTTAAACTGACAAAACTAAAATTTTTACCTTTTTTCTCTAGAGAGCTGGATTGAGAGATGTCTCAACGAGAGCGAGAGCAAGCGCTATTCCAGTCACACGTCCTTGGGGAACATGTCCAACGACGAAAGTAAGCACATTAATTAAGTGGTCTGAGAAATAAGTGGTCTGAGTTAGCATGATGTATTGGGTGCTTAAGTTTTTATGGCTGTGAAGTGAACAGCATTTTAGGTTTATTTGTTTACTTTTGGGTTTTTTTCCCGAATTCAGAATTAACTAATGAGCTGCTTTTCCCAAACCATTTTTCAAACGTTCTTGCTTTCGTTTTCGTTGTTTACTGTTTTGAGTGCAGATTCATGGCCAAACAGGATGTCCTAGACACAGAATCACAACAATACGAGAGTCCTGTGACTTCTCGAATGATGCCACTAGCTTCCAAAGAATTTGGGAGGGAGTAGGGAGTGTGTGTTAATATTAAAATCCAAATCCATGAGACCAACTTGTCCTTGAAAAAAAGCTACAGGTTGACATTTGTCAATAAATTTGAGGACATAATTCTGAAGTTACATTTCGAAATGTGTTTTGTACATTTATCTGATCAAATATTTTGTCCATAACTTTTCAATATTTTAACTCATTCTTATCCCAAAGATGAAGAGAAGGAAAATAACAGAGCTTCAAAACCACATTCGACTCCTGCAACATTACAGTGGTAAGTCCCTTATTTTATGGATTCTTTTTTTTTTTTACCCATGTTTAATTGATGAACAGTTACACAGCAAAGGTCCTGGGATCACTGGGACACATGACAAATATAAATGACTAGGGGGGAAAGTTCAGTGAGATTGGTGTGGGTGATATGGAATGTTTTGCTGTTTTATTGTTGTTTTAGGATGTTGTTGTTGCTTGAGGGGAATGATAATATCGCTGTGGATGTCATATGTTAGAGTTTAACTGTAACGTCCCACTATGATGTGGTGTTGACATGCACTCTCAATGCAGCCCTGATGTTTTTGGTTTGACACTGCAGAGTGATGGATTGTATAAGAGAAATGAAAGTTAATGAGGGGACATTCAGACAAATGTGAACGCGGTCGTCAGGGAGAAGCGTAATGCTGCCATCTTCATAAATAAGTTTTATTACTGATCTACAACAATAACAAATTAGGTTAGTTGGTTTCAGGTCAGATGTTTCAGATACAGTTCACTATGTGAATCGCTCAATTAAATGATTGAATGTTGATCTGTCTTTCTTACTTAAACTTCTTTCACAGTTACTTTGACTTACTGTCGCCAAGTGGCAAGTCATCAGATCTGTGTAGTTTCTTTTTTTTTTTTTTCCCCTCAGTGTCGATATTTTGTCTGATGTATCTGTTCGATTTCTCTCTTGGGAAAATTGATTCTTTAGGTGTGATGTGACGATCTTTTTGAGCTGAGTTTTTGATTCAATCAGAGATGCAGCATATCATGTAGACAGTTCTTAATGAATTTGAAATGCTTTCTCCATATGAGTATTTTTGAAAGTTTTGATATCTGAGCTGCCGGTTGCTAACATGGTGTGCTGATTAGAGTATAAATAATTATTATAATAAGTTATAACTGCCACAGATTTTACCTCACAGTTCCCAAAACATACATTCAATTAAAACTGAATCCAACATATTGTCATGGCTCCAGGACTTTGTGTATGAAAGCAATAGGAAACTAAAAGAGGTGTATAAAATATATTCAGGATTACATGTTGTGAAATGTGATAACATTTTGTGAAATGCAATACATATCAGTGCTCTCAAAGGTACTACAGGACATTTGATTCTAAACATCTTCATCTCAAAATTTTGAACTGATGTACTTTTGAACTGCCTTCTTCGTGTGAAAAACAGCTAACTGAAGGAGGAATCATGCTATTTCAAAGACAACATTGCTAGCATGCAATATACATGTACTCTGTTTCTCTCTCTTATCATTTGCTAAATCTTTTCCAGTTTGTCTTGTGTTCATCTATAAAAAGTCACCTGGAGTGTCACAGGGCACTACTCAGAGGGCGATGACGCGGTTTATCACATCTTCACTGACACCTCTTTTTGCCTTTTGTTTGTCTTCTCAGGCTGGAGCAGAATTATGAGATTGCAGAGGGAGTGTGTATTCCACGCAGTGCACTGTACATGCATTACCTGGACTTCTGTGAGAAGCATGACACTCAACCTGTTAACGCTGCTAGCTTTGGGAAGGTAAAGGAAGACTGGACTGTATGAACGCTGCTTCCACATTTACTTGTATTATGCTCTTTCTCGTCAGGTCATTTCTGGATAAAATTAACAGCATTCAGAGATATGTTTATCTTAAGTTGAGGATTTTAAGAAGTACATTCACTACATTCGTTAAAATCTGCTGTTAAATTTCTGCATGAGTAATGATCAGACAAGCACCTGTTTAAAAAAACGTTTGGTAAAATGAAAGTACAAACATATGTGGTGTTTAACGCCGTAAAGAAAAAACAAAACAAAAACTAAATCTAAAGTCACAGAAATGAATGGGTCTCCCTGCAGACCTGGACAATGTAAACCTAAGCACATGTTCACTCCTGTTCCCACAACCTCTCAACCAACCTTCCCCATAACCACCCTCTGAACACCCCACCCCACCCCACCCCAACACAGCCACCCTTCTACACCCCCCCCCCCCCCCCCCCCCCCCCGCCAGCTCCTGTCGGAGGATATTGAAAAAGAGAGGGGGTTGGGATTAATGTGTAATTAAAGGAAATTTGGAAGGGTGAGATGTTGCGGAATGTTAGATCACTGGCTGGAGCAGCGTGGGGTGTCCTTTAGGAAGGCTTCATTGATTCGGGACAAAAACGAGAGAGAGAGCAGGGGCTGCCTCCCTGTCTGCTCATTTATCAAGCAGGGCCTGACAGAAACCTCACAGCTTGGTCCCTTTTTTCATCCCACACAATGGAGAGCTCCACTGTTTGCTAAAGTTTCTCCACCGGGAGCTGGACCAAGGAGCCAATCTCATGGACAAAGAACTAGAGAGAGAGAGAGAGAGAGAGAGAGGGAGAAAAAGAAAGAGAAAGATAGAACAGGAGGAAAGCCAGAGAGTTATAAATGTGTCAAAAGTATTGCACGTATATTCTCTTTGGTCAAGCTGTGAGTGGCGAATGCTAATAAATAATTGACTTTGCAGAAGTTTCCAGAGGTATGTTTGGCCTTAGAAAAAACAGTGTTGCTTAGTGAAACGCAACCGACAAAAAAGAAAAAAAAAAAAGTTCTTCCCAAGCTCACCGCACTACACCATCTATCGTCATAGATGAACACTCAGGAGTCGGGGCTTAAATTCTGCCGTTTAGATCACTTATGGAGAGAAACAGCCTGACAGCAGATATCAGAGGGAATTCTAACTTGATTCTTTTTCATTCTATTCCTAAACAGATAATAAGACAACAGTTTCCACAGTTAACCACACGAAGGCTGGGCACCAGGGGCCAATCAAAGTGAGTTAACATTCTCCTTCCCTTGGTTCTCTCTTCTCCAATATGTACAACAGGAATTATTCCTTGCAAAGTAATCATTTTGATCGTTCAGGAAGCGAATGAACAAGCAGTGAGTCACAGATGAACCCGTTCATTCGTGTAACACCTATTTTTAGTTCCTTTTGAACATCAGCGCTCTAACTGAACGTTTCTGATTGGAACGGGCTCCGCCACTCTCATTCTCGTTTCCGACTCTCTCTCTCTCCGCTCTGTCAGGTACCACTACTATGGCATCGCAGTGAAGGAAAGCTCCCAGTACTACGATGTAATGTACTCCAAAAAAGGAGCTGCGTGGGTGAACGAGACAGGCAAGAAAGAGGTCACCAAACAGACAGTGGCCTATTCACCACGCTCCAAGCTAGGGACGCTTCTGCCAGATTTTCCAAATGTCAAAGACCTAAATCTGCCTGCCAGTCTGCCAGAGGAGAAGGTAAATAGGGCCCTAAAATGTCCAGCTCCTGCCCTCTCCTTCAACTGCCCCCCCCAACACCACCACCACCTTCTACTTTTTTACCCATCCACCCCTCCGTCTTTCCTTTCATCCGTCACCCCCGGACCTTCCCCGGGCCTGGATTTTAGACAAGGGCCTGGAGAATTTATAACGCTGGTTTCCAGCGAACTCTTAATCTTTTTCGGGGGAGATAATACGATCTCGTCCTGGACAAAAGACAGGCACTAACTGTCAGGCTCTTAAAAAGGAGAGGCTGTATTTTTAAATGGCTTGTGAGTTGTTGATCTCTAAGGCTTGCTTTTCATGTATTCAGTAAACTTTTGGCAAAGATCTGTAACAGGTATTTATTGAAGCAAATGTTTTGCAAAACAAAACAAAACAAAACAAAAAAGTTCTATACTATTTCTGCAGTTTATAACTATTTAAAATATTTCACTCTGTTCTGATCATGCGATTACTAGTCAAGACTCAAATCAGATGCGGTGTCAACTTAGTGAGCAGTCGTGAACATTGCATAAGAGCCATTACAAATGTTAGTCTCGATGTCTTATAGAACAGAATTCTTTTGGAAGTAAAGGTCTTGTTTTATTTGTCAGGTTTCAACATTTATCATGATGTACAGAACTCACTGCCAGAGGATCCTGGACACGGTAATACGAGCCAACTTCGATGAGGCAAGGATCATCATTCCTGATCTTTTCTGTTTACATTTGATTACATATCCTCATTTTTTCTTTTGTGTGTAATACGTTAGTGTATCTGATTATTATCAATCAAACTGTTCATTTAACTTTTATCAGTTGACTTGATTTTTGTAGTACTTCTAATCAGTATTTTTTAAGATTGATTTTTCCAGCTGTATTAATGGTTGGTTGGGGAAAATTTCATTTTGAAGGACAGAATAAACGATATTAATTATTAATTCTGTTTAGTCGAAGGTTGGGAGACGTTCGTCACTTGTTTGTGTTTCAGTGACATTGTATTAACAGTGATACATCATCTCCCTTCCTGTTTATATGTATTTGTGTGTGTGTGTGTGTGTGTGTGTGTGTGTGTAGGTCCAGAGCTTCCTGTTGCACTTTTGGCAGGGCATGCCACCCCATATGCTGCCTGTTCTGGGCTCCACCACTGTGGTCAACATAGTGGGTGTGTGTGACTCTATTCTCTATAAGGCCATATCAGGGGTTTTGATGCCTACTGTCTTACAGGCTCTCCCTGACAGGTGAGTTCTTATCACTGTCCTCCACACTGAAATAAAACATCCTCAACAGTCTCAACTAGAAATATCTAAAATGAAAGCTTAGGAAGATATCATTTAAAATGTGAATGAACAAGTGAATATATAAATCATATTGTTTTTGCTGCTTTATACAGCAGAAAATGTGTTTTATATAAACCATTTTTTAAATAGAAGAAAGAACCTGTGGGCTCTTGGGTTTTGATCAGAGAGTCTGCCATCTGCTTGCGGAGTGAGAGGAGTAGAGAGTGTGAAGCGAATGATTATCTGTATCTCATTGTCGGCCGAATGACTGTGGTTTACTCTTTGTCATTGTGTCTATTTCTGAATGTCAAGACAACAATTGTTCAGTTTGGATCTCCTCTCAATATCAACAACGCTTCCTTTAAATGTCAGGCACATCACACCATTAATCCTCTGACATCTGTCTTCAGAAAGCCTCCACTAGACACACACAAAAAAAATGAAAAGAAGGTGTACTTTAGGAGAAGGTGTGAAATGCAGTGGTCTTGTTCACGGTCTGTTGGTTCTGTCCAGTTTGACCCAGGTCATCCGGAAGTTTGCCAAGCAGCTGGACGAGTGGCTGAAAGTGGCGTTGCACGACCTTCCCGAGAATCTGAGGAATATGAAGTTTGAGTGTAGGTGCCTTCATATTCCAGCTCCTCTCTCACACACACACTACACACACTCATCCAAACTGGCTTCTCTAAGGTTTTTTTTTTTTTTTGTATTTTACTTTTGTATTTTACTTTTGTCACAGTGTCGAGAAGATTTTCTCAGATACTCAAGCGGCAAACGTCGTTGAATCATCTCTGTCAGGTACAAAAAATGTGCACCAATATGAAAACCTTGTCTCAGAATTCGTTTTGTCTTTAAACTCATTGCTGTATGTATCCATCATATCCATAGACCTACCGTATATATATATATATATATATATATATATATATATATATATATATATATATATATACATTTATGTCTATATCTATATCTATAATCATTTTATAGTAATTCTGAAACATAAAATAACTCAAGGCACAACACGTTTCACACGTCACATTAACACTGATATTAGTATTGTGTTTTACTATTTGCTCCCCTAGGCGTCTCGGACTGTAATCCACAGTGCAGACATAACCTTTCAGATGCTGGAGGACTGGAGGAATGTGGACCTGAACAGCATCACCAAGCAGACACTTTATACGATGGAAGATTCGCGAGATGACCACAGGAGACTCATCATCCAGTGTGAGTGTGAAAAACGATTTTCTACGTGACTCAACCGCGACCTGTTGCTTACTCAGTGTTTTGTTTGGATTCTGCATTTTGATGTTACAAATATAGGGCACAAAGAGCTAAGTGTTCTGGGCATGTATTGAGCCAGTTCTAGGATGGAAAAATATTTTAAATTTAGAATATCTCTGAATGGTGAACCTGGCTGTAGTTATATCTGGAAAAGTGCCGTGTTTTGGATAATGTCCTTTTTACATGTCCTGGTAGAGTATTACACAGCATTGACTTAAGACGTCACATAATTAGAAAACAAACTGTAATGTGACTATTTTAATTAGTATTTTTGTCACTCTCTTTCTCTCTCATGTGTTCTTGGTTTAATTGTACCAAAGCTGTGAAACGTTGACGTGCGGTGATCTCATATTGCCCGTATGTAAATTTCACACCAGCAGACTTGAAACAGTAGCTGTCAGCCACTTGTTAAATCATTTCCCACGACCACAAGAGTCAGGCTTTAATCACAGTGACCAAGGGGTTGACCAAGTTCACTCCTGCACTTTGACACCCCGCGAAGCATTTCAAATTCATTTCAGCGTCAGCTCTTTAAAAAAAGCCTGATAGGGTCAGAGTTGAAATATTCAGTCTTGCCATTCCATACAAAAGAGACAATCTGAAGTTCCTCTCCAAGCCTCAGCTTATTATTTGGAGAGAGCTGATGTATCAGTCCATGGGGGAATCGTGTCAGTGTCGGTTCACTGTGTTACAGGCATAGCTGTGCAGTTTTGACTCTCTCAGTTATTTTGGTTGGTGTCATGGGGCTTCATCTTGGCAAATCAAACGCAAGTGCCAAATCCTGCTAAGCAGAGCTCCGAATTTTATGGACGCTCAGGAACATTGCTGTGACAAGACAGTCTCGTATTATTAGTACTCGCACTTATAGATGCAGATGATTTTAATTATTTGTGTTGTTTTATTATCGTCTAATTTTGTCATGCATTAAAGTTCTCATTATCCTCCACAGACATTAAAAAAAATCTTTCTCTGTTTCTCTCACTCTCACTCTCTGTCTGTCTCTGTATTTCAGTGTATCAGGAGTTTGATCGTCTGTTGGAGGACCAGTCCCCCATAGAAGCATACATTGAGTGGTTGGATTCCATGGTGGACAGATGTGTTGTGAGGGTTCGTTGAATGCCACAGCTCTAAACATGCCAGTCTATTCCTGTCTACAGATCTCACTGTGTAGCCTATATAAAAGCATCACAAGAACCTCAGTATTGTCATTCAGAAAATATACTATGCAGGTTAGTAAATGCATATTGCCCGGACTTAGGACAAATGCTGGCCGAAATTCATGATTACCTTGTTGCATTTGGGGCCCACAGTTTGGATGTTTTTGTGTTGCTAAGAGAAGAAGAGCAATTTGTAATAATTAGTAAGTGAGATGTTTGACAGTGCATTTCTTTCATGCTGTCATGCATGTGACGGATCTGTGGGTATCATACGAAGACAGCATACTGACTGATGATTTTGCTGGTGTTGCACAGTGAGTGCTGTTACACACAAGCAGTGAAGGATATTTCCTCTTATATATACCTCTTTTTAGAATTTTGTTAAAATTAGTTTTTAGTGTAATGAATTCTTGAAAAATTAGACAAATGTAATATATAAAATGTAGGTCAGCTACTGCTCAATTATTCTCTGTTTTTCTGTTGCTCTCAATATTTTTTCTTTTTTTGTGTGAGACACTCCAACTTTCAAACAAAAATATAGTGCAGGTGATAAACAACAAGCATTCATTTAAGAGCCAATGGCATCAAAACGTGCCCTGCCACAAGGGCATGTGAGATGGCATTCCCCAACTTAATGATGTCTTCAAGGCTGCTATTTCCAGCCATTATACCCCAGATATGGGCTTGTAAAATTTGGTAGCCATGGGAACGTCCACTACCCAGCAGACAATAGTTCAATAGGAGGGCGTGTCCCCAGGGGCAAATCAAATAGTTGACTTGTTGACATGTTTTTCGTTCCTGGGGGTTAAGCTCCAATGTGGATCCGAAGGTTAAGGCCCCCTTTTGCCCACCCCCCAGTCTTTTCTCATGGTAATGTTCTCTTTAGGTGGCAGGGAAGAGACCGGGGAGCCTGAAGAAGGTAGCCCAGCAGTTTCTCCTCATGTGGTCATGTTTTGGGACAAGAGTGATTCGAGACATGACTCTCCATAGTGCCCCAAGCTTTGGTGAGTTATCCTGTTTTGCCAGTGATGTTGAAACTGCAATATGCACTAAAATGTAAAAAATATGTGTGTGTATATATATATATATATATACATACATACATACATACACAATTCCAGTACATTTAGAGTACTTTGACTCATGCATCTTTAATTTGAATCTCCATATTTCAGCTCTGTGGCAGTTTATATTAATACTTTGACTCTACCGTAGATGCACACACAGAGGCATAGCCACTGTTGTATGGTGATTTGGGGATACGGTTCCTTGAAGGTGGCTCTCGGATCTAGCCATAGGTCTTGGAAGTAGCTCCTAGAATATTCCTCTTGAATGATAGCTGAAGTTCTAGCTGTGTTAAGCAGGGAAATATCTGCATATGCGTGAAGGTTTTCTAGCATGTGTCTAACGTTAAAGTCAAATTGATCGGAGTTTCTTGGGGGAAAGACAGGGATTCAGAGTACAAATGAGTCCTGTTTGAAGACCTCCTACTGGGGGGCTCTGTCAATCTACAATCCACGTCCACATCCACAGCGGCTAGCAAGATGGCCGTCTTGCTAACGATTGGCTAATTCCAGCTAAATATGTGGGTAGAGTAACAGAGGGAGATGGGGAGGCTGTAAAAAAAAAAAAAAAAAAAAAAAGAGGAAAAGGAAAAGACCCCCCCCCCCCTTCAGCCTTGTCTGTGAATATCAAAGACACAGCTGGTTCCAGTGTTTTGATAATGCAGCTCTCTGTACAAAAACAGCTAATTAACAAAGGCTAACCCCCCGCGCGTTTCCCCTTTTTCTCCATTTTATGACCAGGCAGTATTGCTCCCAGCATTCTGAATAGCCGCTGGTGTTTATTATGACCACAGAGGCCGGAGTTTGCAGGACAATGCGTGGATTGTGTTGCGTTCCTTCCAAATTCTCCTTTTCCCTTCACATTTAGACTAAGTCTCAGACAGTGTATTTGCACCAGTGACTTGTGGAGTGTCAGTTGTCCCCTTTGATTGGCTAGTTAAACATTAATGTGTTGAATTAGTAGATTTTTCTTAATGTTACACTGCACATGTCTGTTCTGACCACTGAAGGCTTCCAAGCAAATGATCATAATCAGCAAAACAACCAAAAAAACAAAATCAATCAAAACAAACACAAGATCTCTCTTGTCTTATATTTGGAAAGGTTTTCTTGTGTATGTTTTTGATTGTCAGGGTGTGTGTGGATGATTCATATGAGTGATTTTCAAAAATGAGCAGTAGCAATTTCTCTTCCCAGTCCTGTTGTTGAATATACAGATCACCTTTTCTCTCATAGTACTGGTACGGGAGCACCACACACGGAAAACAAAGGTTTTCGGTGTAATCTAAAGGTGAAAGGTTTTATACAAGGGCTACCTGTGAATAAATATGGGGTTTATCCATGTTGTCATAGTCAGTAAATGATTTTAAAGAAAGCGTTTACGGACATTTCTTGATTAGGTCACAAAACAAATATCTCTCTCTGTCTACTCTATGTGTCTGGTGGAGTGCAGTTTCAGCAGACGTCATGGTTACCCCACTCTTTCTCGATTTCTGTTCATAGGCTCTTTTCATCTCATTCACTTAATGTTCGATGACTACGTGCTGTATTTGTTGGAGTCTCTGCACTGTCAGGACAGAGCCAATGAGCTGATGAGAGCCATGAAGGGGGAGGGCTCTACAGGTGAGTCAGAACAGACAACTAAGAGAGCCGAGAGGTCAAAGTTCCACCATGTTTTTTTTTTTTGGATGAAATTCATGATTCTCCTACAATGAACTTTGTAGTTTAAAACCGAGAGAAGAACTAGCTAAAGAAAGGGAGAGTTTCGATGAGAGACAAACCAGTCGTATGATTATTATGCTGGCCCTTCTCCACAGCAGATAGAGTGGAGGACATGATGTTGACCGAGACCACCCCTACGTCCACGTCGCCTGGCCCCTACTCTCCTGCCAAGTCAGTCCATTCAGTAGGGGTACCAGCTACTGGCTCTCCCAACTCTGCCCAGTCCCCTGAGTACACAGGAGTGTCAGCCACCACAGGTAAGACAAACAGCATTGCTATCTCTATGGTACAGCTGTGTCAAATATTTGTCAGTATACACTGTTGGACTGGGAAGCTGTTGATGTTTAGGTTATATTAGGATATAAAATAGTACAAAAAACAGTTTTCAGTCAAATTATTCATTTTACTCTAAATACTAAAAACAAACTGCAAATTTATTCCATTTTTTAAATAGTCACTTGAACGAAAACAAAGTAAAACAAAGTAAATGTTATGTATACATAGCAAACGGTATGTCTCTGTATGTGTGTGTGTGTGTGTGCCAGGCGCTGTTCAGTCATATACCTGGTCCCTTACATACACAGTGACCACGTCAGGAGGTAGCCCACCTGAAGGTGGACCCCAGCTCTCCTGCATGCGGAGCGGACCCCCAGTACACCCACCCTCATCTGCCCACCGCGTGCCAGTGTACCCCCACCGGGACGAGCATGGGTGAGCCCCTTCCACAGGAGAAAGACTGACATTTAAAAAAAACCTTACAGATAACATTAGTATTTATAATCATTACGCAAGGGTGTTTGCCTGTAGGGTCTATCTACCATGTCTGGGTAGAGAGCATGACCTTTGTTGTTGTTCTTGTTCAGGTATACGAGCAGCTACAACTATGGCAGCTACACAAACCAGCACCATCATGCAATCCAGGGACAGTACCCCAGCTTGCCTCATGAACCTGGCATTCCTACCCCACTGCACTACTCGTCCTACCACCGCACGTCAGCCCAGGTCGGTCTCTCCTCAAACCGTTGCAAAATCACGACCAAAAACTCTACCGCACAATCCCCTCAAAATCACCATCAGAACGCTGCCGAATCAGTTGGACTTTGTCGTGCCAGAACCATTAAATTCCTGAGCAGCATTCAAAATGCGACGACCACCGAATGCATACAAATGACCACGTAGTGTCCAATACACAGACGCACGTAAAAGGGCATTGTTACCTGTGATCATTACCTAATGATGGTCTTGTAAGGAATGTTTATTTCGTGCTGTGTGTTAAGGAAGTGCAAATTCCATCCTTGCTCTTTGGAAGTTCCTTTTTCACAAGGCCTGTAAGAAAGTGGAATGTTAATATGAAAGCAAATGGCACACTGGGGTAATTAGCATTGCTTTAGCACACATAAAGCCGCATGCCCTGTGGGACACTGCTGTTAGCCTCCTCTGTGGTTCACCACAGGGTCAGTTCTCTGGTGACTGATGCAGAGCTGCTGTAGTATTAAGAAACTGGAAGTGTGCAATGGCTCTTGCTCTTTCTCGACTGGCAGTGTTACTGAGGAGAGAGTTAAAAATCAGAGGGAAGAAATGGTTTGTTAACAAATGCCTTTGGAACAGGAAATAAACCAAAGGAACAATTGAGTGAACAACTGAGTCTCACTAAATATGGTTGAAATTCATGTTTAAATTAGTGTAGATATTTCTCTCTTTGTTCATGCAAAATATTGTTGTTGTTTACGTGCTAGGTACAAAAAAAAATCTGTTGTGCCTTCCAGACTTTTCAGCATGACCTCTGAACGAAAATGATTTATTGGCGTGTTGTGTGTTTGATCAACATGCATTGTGCATCTGTGTGTTGCAAGGACTTGATCGTACCCAGTAGAGCATGGCTGGACCCAAAAGAACTGTGCTGGAGAATTAGAGTGAATTAGAAGACAAGTGTGTGAATGAGTCAGCAGGAAATGGCTACGAGCGGGTGCAGATATAGTTTGCTGGGAGAAACCAAATGAGCCAGCTGAAAGAACAGATGAAACGAGGATGGAGGGTTGCAGAAAGCGAAAAAGTAATGGAGGGAGAGCAAGTGGACGAGTTCAATCGTTCTGGGCAGGGGAAAGAAAGGGGGAGGAGGGGGGGGGGTACGCGTCATAGATTGTTAGCCAAATGCGGGTGTGATGGTAATTTCCTGTCAAGAGCTCTCTAGCATACACTGCCTTTGTAATGGGAAGAGATCAGCTGGCCCTCTGTGTTTCTGAACCCCCGTCTCCACACAGCGGATGCAGGCGCTGAAAGGTGGTCTGGCCAGAGCCCAGAAAACCCCCGCTTAGTGCCTCTCTAGCTGTCACTCAATGGCTGTTTCAGACGCACCCAGTCTGTGGCAGGGGTATCCGGACGAGAGAGACGTTCATTAAAATATTGTTATTCAATGGCCTCTTTTCTCTGCACGAACAAGAGGTCAGTAAGCCGCACATCTCGGTCTCTGACCCGGGCTGACTTTCTTTTTCCGTATTACAGCGCTTCATAATAGGACTGACTGTGGACGGTTTAAATTTAGAAGGGAACGATAGATCTCTACTTCCACTGATTTTTCCCCTGAATTGAACTTAAATTGGGCACAATGTCTGCGCTTTGTTGAAAGTCTTTCAGTAGGAAGTCTTGGGCATGACACAAATGGAACACTATGTTGACTTCCTCAGTGAGTGGATGAGGACTCATTTACTTGCCACACGTGTTGACTGTGTGTCCTATTGTTTGGCGGTTTTGCCATAGCAACAAAAAATTTTAACAGCTGACCAGTTAATGAGACAGAACTTCAAGCAGATTTCACAAATTTACCATTGTTTTCAGTTACATAACTTACCTCCTCCTTTCATTCGAAGGGTTTTAAAATGGATGTTTTTCTGTTTAACGAATTGTGTTTTCAATCTTCCGACTGGCACAATCAATGAGTTATTCAACTGGTTGTGCAACCAAAGAACGACTTTGCTGTCACGGCAGGGACTTCTCATGGCACAGAAGACAATGTCAAGAACAAATGAAAAACAATATTTTAGTGTATATGGAACTTCTATAATATAATTTGGACATCTTGTTAATTGAGGAACGCCTCTCTAGTTTTTGATGTTTTCTATTGATTTGAGTCCTTTTTCTTTACGTATCCAGTGACCACGTATTGGTTTGGTTTTTTTTTTTAAACATGTTCATGTGGCCTACTGTCACTTCTGCTCCGCTGATATAACAGTCAGCCTAAGCGTTTGATTATTGTGCCTTTGATTTGCAGTACCCGTTAAACAGCCAGATGTCACGGATGGAGCCGTGTTTGATGGGCGGCACTCCTCGGCTGCATCCGTCCGCTGTGACCCCACGCTGGACGGATGTCCCCTCAGCCAACAGCTGCTACTCCAGTCCCCCTATGCATTCCTCCCGCTATGCCTCCTCCGGCGACATGTACTCCCCCCTGGCCCCACGCAGGAACTCAGACTACGAACATGCACAACACTTTCCTGGTTTCGCTTACATTAACGGCGAGGCTACGACTGGCTGGGCCAAATAGCCGCTAGTCACACAGCAATGTATCTCCCATCAGCGTGCATATCTGGAATAAAGACTTATTCGCAAGTTTTCCATCAGCCGCCTGCAAGGAGATGTACAAGGGGGGGGGGGGGGGGGGGGGGGGGGTCCCAACGTGCGTCAGAGCAAAAGTGTCTGTGGGTCACAGAGTTTGAATTGAGAACTTCCAATCAAAGTCTTGCTTCCTGAGGAACTCGGAGAGTCATTGTGAAAGTGGTTTCACTTTTGCTTTCATGATTGCTGTCTCATGACTTACAGTGTTCCACCTCTTGAGCAGGGCTGTGTTCTCTCTCACACTCTTCTTGGCAAACACACCAGTTGCCTGTGACCTTATTTAGTTGTAAAAGTACGTAAAACACGAGACCCTGTTTGCGCTGGCCACTCTGGCTTGACGTCAGTGCAATCATTAAAAGACGCCACATTATCTTTTTCACCCCCTTTGAGCTCTGGCTCCCCTTGTATGGTGTGTTTTATACACGTGCAGCGTGTGTTTTGCCTTAAAGAATCGGCCAATGTTATCCTAGCGGGAATGCACCTAGGTCCGTTGCCAAGTTAGGAACGCCAGAGAAAGAAGAGAGTTCACAGTTGACATAAACAAAGAAGGCCAACGCTGGCCAAGTGGTTTGTCTATAATTGCATTTTAACGTGGGATATTATGATCTTAAACAAATAGGCCTTTTAAGAAATGCTTTGAATGCTGTGACTTGGCAATTTTTTTCATTTCTTTTTTCTTTCTTTTTTTTTTTCGTGGTATGTGTTCGAGGCTATGTTGCTGTATCAGTGGGAAAACTTACTATAGTCATATTTTCTGTAGCTTTGTAACATGGTGTCTGTTTGCTTTGATTATCCGTGTTGGTATATATACCTGTTTTGTATGATTAGAAAGAAAAGGCGTTAACCTAGGTTTGTGTGTTTTTACATGCACTCAAAGCTACAGTGGACCTATTACCCTATGGGTAGGAATAAAAAAAAAAGAAAGAATATCAAAATGTAACATTTATTATCTTTAGTCACTTTTTTCTGTAAATAAAAGCACTCAATAACTTCTGTGGTGACAGCTGTTGCCGTGTAAATGATATATGTGGATTTATTTGTTACCACATAAAGAATTTTTAAAACCCAAAATCAAGTGTGTTTGGTTTCTTCTCTTTGAGTGTTAGTCATTATATGTAATTGTCTCAAATTTTCTTTTAATTTGAATGCACAACTCTTTGCAGAAATCTTGCATTAATCAAAAATATTTAAGCTTTGTGGTGAATCAGACAAAAGTTCACTGGTTCATTAGAATGGCTTAAAACAATTACGCATTTGATCACGCACTGAAAACAGTTTGAGTCTATCATTCAGCACCACTAGATCCAGTGCTGCTTGTGCTGGGTCCAGTGTTACTGAACTGAACAGAGGTTTTAGACTGAGACTGCTATACTGTGGCATTAATTGCCCTGTTGTTGACGTGTGTCACTTCACACACCGCTCTGTAACACCACTATTGTGTAATGTTGAGAAAAATGAAACTTCTCATATCTAAAGCTTTTTAGCTGATCCAGATGCTGACTTCTGACGTGTGCAAGGGTGAGAGGATAAAATGACACACCGCAATCACATTTCTATGAGGAGCGGCTCCTGCTGAGGAAGGGTCGTCACACCTCAGTCCCATAACCTTTGACCTTTGACCTTTCCTTTTTCTTTTTCTTTTCTGTTGTATTTTTGTTTGCATGCAGATTTTCTGTGCAGCGAACCCCCACAAGATCACAGTTAAAATTCATCCCAACAACTTTGTGAAAGCTAATAAGTGTGAGGGAAAACTAAAACAGCATAGCGAAATCCCACAGGTCTGTTATGTGCACAGCACAGTGTTTTTGTGTGTATTTGTTTGAGGTTCTTTTATTTTTATTTAGGTCTTTTGGGTTGGAAGCTAGCACAGGGTATGATCAGTCTCTCGGGCTAAATGCAGCACAAAGACTCCCAGCAGGAAGTGCTTGGAAATATCACTAATAAAATGGTAATTCCTACTAAATTTTCAAGAGCTGACATCATCTATATTCAGATGTTGCATGTGACACATGATAAATCCACGAGTTCCATAGCCGATTATTCATAAGCATATTGATTTTTTGACAAATAACAAATAATGTGTAATGTCTGTATTAAGTCATAGTTTCATGCATAACAACAGAACCGCAAACATGAGCACATTAGGAAATATTCTATTGATCACTGCAAATATTACAAATTATACACAAAACAACATTTTATGTTAATTTATAACATTTAAGCGAACTGAAATCAGTCATTTAAATTCTAGTAAAATACTATATGGCCTGTGACTCTTTTAGTTTAGTTATGAAGAATTTAGACTCCTTGCACACATCAGGTGTTTCAGTGGTAGGTTGGGGAACTGCGAGTCATTTCTAACGTACAGTTAGACACACTGACCTACAGTTTCCGTATTAAATTTGCAGATAATGCAGGGAATAATGATTAGACATCTACATTAGAATGTAGATGTCTAATTAGTACATTGGTATTAGTACATTAGTATGAAGATGTCACGTGCGCGCGCGCGCGCGCGTGTGCTCTAAGTGGAATAAATTTGTTCGCCCATTTACGCTGAGGGCCAGTAGCGTATTGTGTAAACATAAATGCCCAGGACACTCATATATCTTCTCATCCTCACAATTTATACGTAGTAATGATGCGCTTTGACGCACCTCCTGTTTCGAGCGTGACGTGTGCGGGTGAAAGTTGAAGGCTGTAGAAAAATCCGAGAGGGGTGTAACGACCGACAGAAAATCTGAAGTGTGTTTTATACATCGACATAAATATCTGCACAAGTTTGTACCCGGCATAAACGTTGCGCCTTATGTCTAGAATTGTAACGCCAAAAACGAATTCTTAAAGATGGAGCTGAATAGTATTTTGTCACAAATTGAAAGTGGAAATGAAGAGGACATTGAAAAGCACTTGCATCAGTATAATACAGAGGTAGGTTTCCTCCTGACTGCAGCAAGGTAGTTTTCTTGTTATTATATTACTTTTTGCGTTCAGATTTGACAGTGGCATCGTACAATAGTAATAAAAGAGGCTGGATAACGCAGTCTTCCACATAACTAGCGGTGCGATGTTTACAGACCATCAGCTCAACACAGCTAGCTAGCTAGCTAGCAAACATATTGGCTAAGCTAACAAACACTCTAGTTGGCAAGCCAACGTTAGGTTAGCTGTGTTTTTAACTGGGTTAAATTTATTAAGCTTTTGTTTCGTATGAAACAGTTCGGTAGATCAAATCTGCTATATGTATGGTCAGGTTAGTTTGAACTGTACGCGTTTAGATACATATTATTATTGCTAAGTGTATCGTATGGATGTCTCAGAACAGGGCTGAATTTGATAATTGTCTTTGATAACATTTCTATGACCGAGTTTTGCTCGTAAAAAAAGCATGTATGAGATCGAAGTTAACATCATTACGTTATTGCCAAAACGATGCACCACTATTAAACATCTGAAATTTGCTAAACTGTCTTAATTCTCGCATCAGTGTCGTCAGTGAAAATGATCTCCTCTCCACTTAATGGGATGTGTCTTTATTGGAAAGGAAGTGCTAATCCAGTTTACTGTATGTGTACCACTGTTTGTTGTTGCAGCTGTAACTGGCTGTTTGACCGTGTCAAACATGCGTCCTCTAACATCATTAATCTGATAGTAAACTGTCTGATAGCGGCTGACAGGTGCCTCACTGACGTCAGTTGTCATGATTGCCTTTAGACGTGAGGCGTTTGCCAATCTTGAAAGTGACTTGTAATAAATGTTTGAGTACTCTAAGCTCATTATAAACGTGTTTACAATACAAAAGTGC
The DNA here is from genome assembly GCF_902362185.1 of Chanos chanos. Classification (NCBI taxonomy): domain Eukaryota; kingdom Metazoa; phylum Chordata; class Actinopteri; order Gonorynchiformes; family Chanidae; genus Chanos; species Chanos chanos. Next base: position 10,624,774 of record NC_044507.1, read on the forward strand.
ATGATCTTTTGCTTTTCGTCATTGCTACAATAAATGACCTGGAACAGCTAAGGTATTTCCTCTATTGTGTTTGCCACGTGAAGTGAGGTGTTTAATAGGCATATAAATTGAATTGCTTAATTGGTCGAAAGGAATAACAGTAACTTATGCCCTGATGTTGTCTAATGTAACCTTTGTGTCAATCTTGCCTTCTAGAACAGACGTAGGTTTGACTTTAACCACAACCAGGAGGATGCCCGAATAGTGAGTATGAGAGAGATTTCACTGTGGCTCGTATTGTGGACTTTAGCTTTCATTACATGTTCTGTAAAGTATTCTGAATGTGTTAGGTGCTATGCTGCAGTTCATATATGATACATCTGTATATCTTACATGTGTGAGGTCAAGGAGTTGCTTTAATTGATCACATTGCATCATCATCATCATCATCATCATCATCAATGGTTTTCTTAAGCAGTTTAACAGTGCTGTTTCCATTGTTCCTGCATCCCTGCTAATATCAAAGTTTTCCCTTCCTGCAGAAACTGTGTCAGGGTCTGCTGACGGTACTGGGCAGACCTGTCAGATCCAGCTGTCAGAGCACTGCCCTGGAGACCTTACGTATCCTATCGAGGGATAAACGTGTGTTGGGGCCTGTTGCCACACGTGGGGGTATCCTCACTCTGGCTGGGCTGGCGGATATTCGCGTAAGTGAGGAGAATACAGAGAAAGGTGGGCAGCAGCAGCAGCAGCAGCCTGTGGAGGAGGCAGAGACACCAGAGAAGGAGAGAGTGGTGGTGGAGGCTTTGAAGTGCCTGTGTAACGTAGTGTTCAACAGCGTGGCGGCACAGCAGGTGGGCGCAGACGTGGGGTTGGCACAGGGACTGTGTGCCCTCTTGAACTCGGCCGGCGCCAGGGGTCACGAGGTGAGCCTGTTCTCCCTGAGACTGCTCTTCCTTCTCTCGGCTCTGCGATCCGACGTGCGGGGGAGCCTCCGCAAAGAGACGAAGGCGGTGTCTCTGCTGAGGGGCGTGCTGGAAGACGCCCTGCAGGTGCGCTGGATAGGGCCCTACGAAGCCGCACCCCCAGACCCTCAGGCCCCGCCCATTCCCCCCGAAGACAGTGAGCGTGCTATGGAGGCTCTGAAAGCTCTTTTCAACATTACCATGTCTGACTTTAATGACCAAGTAAGATGACCCTTAATCTTTTAATTCCTTCTCTACTGTGAATGTCTTTGTGGTGTGTGTTGTGCTGTTGGCTTGTTTTCTGTTTGTTTTTTTTTCTATGGAGTCATGCACATCTTGGAGAATCTAGTTAAGGAGAGCGCAGTACACTGATAAAGGATGTAGTGGAACCTTGCATAGAAACTTTTATAATGTTAGGTTTCATAGAAATCAGTAGTTTCACCCCCAGTGCATTAGTTTTTTCACTGAGTGCCTTGAGCATAGCTTTTCCTTTAATAAGTGGACTCCTTAGATACAGGTTTGAAAGCACACTTGTTAACAGTAAGCCCATAAGAGAGTTTTAGAATAATAAGTTGGTTACACATTAATTCCAATAAGCTCCAGATATCCAGAGGGAATCCTTACTGAAGTCCAGTCCAGCGAAGTAGGAGGAGAGGACAGCGTCGGTTTTAGGTGATAACAGACTGTTAAATTTTTGCTGAATTATTGATGGTAAAGAGACAGTGAAAGCCCTCTAGGATTCTGGGAAGAGAGATTACAGCCCTGTCTGTGGTGAGGTAAAACCCTTCAGCGTCTAATCAGCTCTTCGCCTCTGAGACGTTAAGAGGCTTATCAGCTAGATAACCTGTTCGTAATGCTTCTGATTTCGGATAAAGGATGGTGAGAATGTGGTGTGGTTGCCCCATTCTTCACTGGTAAGCACTCAATATCACATCACCATAATGGTTAGAAACACTTTCTAATGCTGACTTGGTGCCTATACTCATGACTTTATTAGTAACTGCTGACCACAGTCATTAGATGTCTGTTGTGCTGTGTGACTAGTAGGTATGACATGTAAAGTTAGATATGACAATATGTTAGATTTGTCATACATTACACAGTAGGTATGTAATGTATGTATGTATATATATATATATATCTTTGGAGCAGTTGGGTGTTCCTGGCTTGTTTTTACTGAGTAGCTGTGAATTGTAGTGGTCACTTGTAAATGTGTATGCTTGCATGTATTGGACAAAAGATCAGGTGCATGTGCTGCTTTGTAAGAAGTGAGGAGTTTCTCTGGGTGTATTATTTGTGTGCCAGGTGCTCTCTCAGGCTCTTTTCATTCTCTTCACTCCTCAATCATGATGTCCTGGAGAGGGTCACGAGGTCAATAATAGCACTGAAAGAACTAAAACTCTCCTTCTCTCTCTCTCTCTCTCTCTCTCTCTCTGGCTTGCATCCCCTCCTCTCCTTTTTCTTATCCCTCTCCTTCTCTCTCCATCTCATTAAGCAGTAACAAGCCTTGTTAATGATTCTGTTGTTCTTTCTCTGTTTTGGTAGGAAGATGACCATCAGCTCCACCTGATTGTGGCCATAATGCGGCATCTTTTGATGTTAAAGGCTCACACAGAGGAGAAAACAGAGGAGGCGCACAGGTTAGTGCACCTCCTTCATATAAGAGAGATAGAGTTGGACTGAAGTTGGACACAAACGGCTGTGTTCCCTTGTATTGGCCAGGAACTCTCTCCTTCTCTCACTTAGCTGTGGTAACTGATGTTCCGGTGGCCATGTGATCTTTGGTAGAAGTGAATAATGCTCTTCTCTAAGCTCATGTGGTGCTTTATGACACTACTTGAATTGTCATGTGAACTACTGTGTGACGGGGGGACTTGCGCCACCATTTGTGTAAAAATCTTGTTTTGAAAAGCAAAGCAAGATTTTTAGAAAAGTCTGTATGTTTCTATAACTGCTTTCATTCCATAACTTTACTCTAGCATGTTATGTTTTTGTTGTAGTTGGTCTGATCATTCGTTATACAGTGCACGATTAACCCACACTGTGTCACACAAAATATAGACAGAAAACCATAAGGGAGTCACCTGCTGTCTTTAATTAAAGGCTCTTTTGCTCATGAGTATTTTGAACTGATGGAGTGTCGGACAGAGATTCATGACAGGGCTAGAGCAAGTGGAATGCCAGTCTACTGTCTGTGAGTGAAAGAGTGTCACCTAAAAGTGATTAATTGGACACCCCTCTGCCCTGAAGGCAGAGGTCCCCCGGTGCATACCGAAAGTCCACTCCCCTCCCTGTTTTTCTGGGTTTGACTCATTGTGCGTCTCATGGCTCAGCCTTTGGGCCTTTCACACCTCTGGTATGTCCTTCTCTGTCTCTTGACAGAACCAGAACAATGCACTCTATGACACACCGATCCGTCTGACGATATCCTGCCTCCGCGGCTAAGCAAATCGAATGGGCCAAGCTAGATTCAGTCAGCGGTCACGCCTTTGTTATGCAAACGATCCCTGACTCTTTGTCTTCAGTTTATCTGTCCTCTCAAAACGTATGAGATTGCGTTTATTTGACAGCCTTTCGCCAGCGTAGTGCCCTGAGGTGACGTCAAAGTATTCAACAGAGGTCTCAGAGAGCCGTCGTAACACAGATAAAAGCTTGGCGCAAATATTTACATGTTGTTTGCACTGGCTGCTCAGAATTTGAATCATGTGAAGTCTTATGTGTCGTTGGGTGTATTTAATTATTCCGTGCTGGAAATTTTTGTACATGCCACTCCTACAGGCAAAGAAATTGATCTGTGTGTAAGAAATTGCCTTTTCCACCGGACTGCTCACTTCCTTGTAGTGCTAACTGCTTTCAAATAGATCTCATTTCGTGTTCCAATAAAAGTCAAGGTGACTACTTAGTCATACAGAACACGGTATGACTTTAGCATCAAAATGTAGTGCCGTTACTTTATTTAGCTGGATTTACACATTCATTTAGGAGGTCCTCTCATCCAGCGTTACTTACAAAATGCGCATGCAGTCAAATAGCTGAATGATGTAAGTGCAGGTTATAGCAGCGACAGTATTCCAGAGAGAGGCTGCTATAAAGTTTGGTATCAGTGTTAGCTACAAATCAAAGCAAGAAATCACTGCAGTGCGGTGCAAGAAGTACAGAGTAGTCTGACACAAAGCAACATATTGTCCTTTCAGTGTCTTATTTGTACAAGAGTATGAGTTTGTATATATGTAACTACTCAGTTTGCTGTAATGTATTTGGCGAAGGGCAAATGCGATATGACAAATGCATTTTTCGGAGTAAACTGAAGCAAAGCAAAGAGCTGAATGTCATCGGTCTAACACTGATGAATAAAACCATGTGATTTGACAACATAGCCCTTTGACACAGTGCATAGGCAGAATAGTAGTGGGCCAAGCAATGAGCCTTGGGTAACACCACTAGAAAGACCGCGCTCTGCAGACACTGATCGCCTCCTGACAACTTTGTAGGACCGTCCCACACATATGGCAGAGACCAGGAAAGAGAGAAATCTCCAGGGCCCGTTTCTTCTGGTGTTGCCGTCCGATGGCATGGTACGGTGTCAGGGGCGGCAGATGGGTCTGGAAGAATCAAGAATGAAGATGAAGAGACTTTTGTTGCTGTGTACAGAGCTTTAGCAATTGCGAGGGGAGCAGTCCCAGTAAAGGGATCACACTTTAAGCTCGATGGTCAAGGAACTGAGGTGTGTCCTCCACACAAGATTCATGGTTCAGTGCCCACTTGCACCACCCCCGTCGGTCGTGTTTGCTTAGGCAAATGGCTTGAACTACAGTGTTGGGTACCGCATTTGAGTATGTACTGATCACGGGGATTGGTAAGGAAACCTTAGAAAAGAAGTCAGAGGGAATGGGGAACAACCCTTCAAACTAGTTCTCTTTTTTCCCCCAAATGTCAGTAAAAAACAAATGTGATATTTCAAAGGAAAAGTCGCCCTCGTTTTATGCCAGCTATGCCAACACTCCTGCCACATCATAACATCCTAAACACTGCCATGTTTTTCTAAATTTACCATCACTCACAGCCATGCCATAAATCTGCTGAGTAACCTTCCTGTGCACTGCATGGATGTCCTGATCAACGTTCCCAAACAGGGAGGCTTGGAGGAGTACGGGGGCAAAAACCTGGAGGCCGTGCAGGTGCTGATGGATTTCATGGTGAAAAGAATAGACAAGGTACGGTACACGGGCTGTGCTGCACAGTGAATGCAGATCACGAATCCACCACGCTTGCCGTCTGTCGCCACTAATGTCTGCTGGAGATGTGTTCTGAGGCCTAATGTGTTTCCGTGCCAACAGGGCACCAACTACAAAGAGGGGCTAACCCCGGTGCTGAGTCTGATGACGGAAAGTTCCAGACATCACAGAGAGATTCGCAGATACCTAAAGGCCAAGGTACACCACCTACCACTATCTAGCTTTCTATTGGTCCATGTTCCAGACATACCCTTAGATAGGCGGTCAGTTTCATTCCACACTCAACATACCTGTCAATCTCTGCAGTGGTTCAAGTGAGAACAGTGTCACATTCTATTAAAAAGCGATTGATGCGGTTTGTTTTCCGTTGGCTTTTGCCACTTTAATTGTAGAAGCACTGGCATATCTGGTCATTGGCTTGTGAGTGTGTTGAACAAACATGTAAACTAATTATGTTTGTACCTCACAGATTACTAGTCCCATTCAAATAAATTACTTTATCAACACAATCGCACATTACATCAAATTAGATTCCTATATAGAAAGACTTATAACTTTGATCATTGTCAAGGAAATATTATATTGTAGTAAAAATTAAATTGTTACATAGTTAGATTTTATGCAGGTATGAACACTAATTCACAGCATGTATTTATTATCTATGTGACTGTTGTTATCTTTAGAGTCAGTCAGCTCCTTTTTAGCCGCTGCGACATTTCACAAACTTAACACTTCAATGACTTTTTGAAAAGTGCTTATCGCACACCGTTTCAGATCTGTTCTAAGCAAACGGTCTCCTTTTTTAAATATCTCCTTGGTCCCAAGGTGCTGCCCCCTCTGAGAGACGTGAAAGAGAGGCCGGAGGTGGGCACCACAGTCCGGAACAAACTGGTACGACTCATGACCCACGTGGATATGGGCGTGAAACAGGGTGCCGCTGAATTCCTGTTTGTTCTCTGCAAAGAGAATGGTGAGTGTGTGTGTGTGTGTGTGTGTACACTGAGAGAACTCACAGGGCTTGAGGGTCATTATGTGTTTTGCTGTGTTTGAGGGTAATGACTCAAATCTGTTTTTTTTTTTTTTTTTTTTTTTTTTTTAAATGAATTCCAGATTATATAGGTCCTGGTTTTCAGTTAAGTGAACGACAAAAGAATCTATGCCTTTCAGCCCTCCTCCTGACTTTCGTGGTTGTGACCTCTGATTTGTTTGTGTTCGCACTCTGTCTTCTGAATATCTTGCAGTGGACAACCTGTTGAAATACACTGGCTACGGTAACGCCGCGGGGCTACTGATGGCACGGGGTTTGTTAGCTGGAGGAAGAGGAGAAACGGAGTACTCTGCTGACGAGGACTCGGATACTGAGGAGTACAAATTAGCCAAGCCATTGTGAGTACCCAAAGCCCTCTGGTTGTGTCGTTGCTATGTGTCGCAAATTCTAAATTGGCCTGATCGAAGTCCTTCCAAAGAAAGGACGTTATTTATTTGAAATCCAGAATTCACGATCCAACAGCTATATTCTCGTACGATCTGCTATAGGGTATTACCACGTGCGCACCATCATGAAAATCCACTTTATGTTGTTTTTATTCTTCCATGCTTGATGTTACTTCTCTCTCACATACAAGTTCTTATTGCTCTGATTTAATGTTCACAATGGCTTGGGCAGATGTGAAATAAGACATAATTAGACTTAATGGTGATCATTAAATCATGTTTTGGTTCTTTCCTGTCTTCTGTCAGCATTAACCCAATCACGGGCCATGAGGAGAAACCCATGCCTAACCCTATGGAGGGGATGACTGAGGAACAGAAGGAGTATGAGGCCCAGAAGCTGATGAACATGTTTGGAGAATTGTCAGAGTAAGCCCACCCCCCCCCAAAAATTCTTTGTTTCAGTTTAGCTCCGTCTTTGCACCGAAGCTCATTTGCTACAATTAATCGGTTACTTTTCCGAGGAAGTTGATACAGTCCAAAGTAATGAACACTTAGCTCTAATCTGAAGTAATCAGGTGGTAAGTAGATTCACAAAAAATTCAAATTGGATGCTGTGATCGTTGTGTTTTCAGTGTACACTGGTATGTGTGTATGTTTGGGGGCACTCGGGGGCAGCCGTGGCAGGCTTGCGACCGATCCCCTGGTCCGGCAGGAGAAATGAGGGAGGGACGCCCCTCCCTCCATACTCTCTCAACACCCATGGCTGAAGTGCCCCCTGAGCAAGGCACTTAACCCTCAACTGCTCCCCTGGCACTGCGGTTGCCCACTGCTCCTGGTGTGTATGTGTGTGCTCACATCTCACTGCTCCTGGTGTGTATGTGTGTGCTCACTTCTCACTGCTCCTGGCGTGTATGTGTGTGCTCACATCTCACTGCTCATGGATGGGTTAAGTGGAGAGGATGAAATTCGCCACGGCAAACAATATGGTGGCAGCGACTACTTCAGGTCTGCGGTCCGCGATGGCTACTTACCATGGTCCCGAAGACCGCAGTTTCATCTCGCTGTGCGCTATGTATATTATGACTGGGATGACAATAAAGTGAATTTCATTTTATTTCATGACTCTGGATCAGAGCATGGTCAGTGTGGCCAGTACAACGCACTGCAGTCAGGCTCAGTGTTGTATTGTTGTTGACCTTTCCTTAAACAACTGCTGCTAAACACAGGAGAGAGAGAGAGAGAGAGAGAGAGAGAGACAGCCAGCAGTGAGGAAGCACAGGACGGCACTGAGCGCGCTCCCTACCAACCGCTTCATTAAGCCAGGAATCCGCAGCCTGTCGCCCTCTGCCTCAATTATAGCCGGCCCTGTTCCGCGCTGCCCGCATTCAACAGGAGTCAATGCCAGCCGCCTCTGCTCCCCCATGCCGCATTAATTACCAACTAATTGGCACACACAGTGAGGTCGTGGGCTCGAGGCTCCTTTATGCTGTGCATTCAGCGATTTTTTTTTTTTTTTTTTAATAACATATACGAATCCTTCTTTTATACACCACTGTCTTTATTCAACAGAGGCACCAAACATTGTCCCTAAACAACAAGGAGTGGACTTACAGACACAGGCTCAATTAGGGGGGCTTTGGTGTATATATATATATATATGTGTGTGTATGTGTGTGTGTGTGTGTGTGTGTATGGCCAGTGTTAAATTTGCAAGCACAAGAGGTCATAGTTTTGGTTGTCTGTCCAAACGGCGGGCCTGTCATAATGAATGGCGTGTGCCGTGAAGAGGTGGATTCCTCTCTGGAGAATGGATCCCCCTTTTCTTCCTTCTCTCTGTCTGTCTCTTCTCCGTTCTGTGTGTCAGGGTGGAGTTGGGGTAGTGGTGTTTGGGTGAGGGGGGCGGCAGGGCCTGAGTGACGGCTAGCGTTGGTGCTCAGGAGATTGCTCAGGGCCTCGGAAGAATGTTTTTCCCTCCTTGTCACTGCTTAACTCCAAACCCAATTAGCACTGACTTAGAACCTACACACACACACACACACTCACGCACACACACACATTCAGTACGGAAACTGAATGCTAGGTTTGATAAGGGATCATTTAGCTAAGAAGGTAATTGGTTTCTGTGTGTGTGTGTGTGTGTGTGTGTGTGTGTGTGTGTTTGGGGAGGGGTATCCTTTTGTCTCCTTTTATGCAGGCATACTCGTTATCTCTTTCTCCTCATCATGGCTTGTTATGACTGGTTTGTTTGATATCACAAAGCCTTGTTTAGGTGGTGGTGATCAGAGCTCTGCCCTGTGTTTATGCATAAGTTTTGAAATATTCCTCACTGTTCTGTAGTGCTCTGGCTTTGTAGTTATGATTAATGGAAAAAAAAAAAATCTACTCAACTAAACGGCCAGTCTTTTGACCTCATCGTATTCCTTTGATTGTAAACAAGGGCGTTTACCGATCACTGACAGCTTGAACAATTATAAGTCGCGAGGTGGGTTTAATTGTGTCCTTCAAACGAGAGCACCTGACTTAGAAACTTCACAGAAAGGGATTATACTGAAACAATATTTCATCTTCATTTAACTGAGAGATTCCTCTTATTTCTCTGAGCTTGTGAAGAGAGCAGGTTCACTCAGTGTGAGAGAAAGTTTTCTGTGTGAATATGAATGTGATGGAGTGTACACAGTGTGAGTTCTTTGACTCGAATGTGACCTGCTTGATAAAGAGAACACAGCACATATTACTGAGTTTCTCCCTCTTCACAAGTAGTTCTTATTCACTTTTATTTTCAGAATTCAGCTTTGATCTGTTTTTTTTTCCCCCCATTGTTCCAATTATGCTTTCACATCTGCTAACTCTAAGGTCAACTACTCAACACATTGCTATCTGGATTCTTTTTTTTTTTTTTTTCTCCAGTAGTCTGACAAAACAAACAAACAACTTACTGTTAAGAAAATATTAGAAATGTTTGGAATGTGAACCCTCTATCAGTGTGTGTGGTAAATATGACTAAATATGATTAATATGGCAAAACACAAATTTAGAAGATGAATTATCCAAGTAGTATATCAAATACAACATTAGAAAGTGGATTTTACAAAAGAAAAAGAAAAAAAAAAGTAGAAAATAATGTTCACCATTTTAAATCCCAATAAGAAGTGGAATTTAAAAAAAAAAAAAAAAGAAAAAAGTTTTAAAGTGGGTTTACTGAAAACAGGGTTGTCAGATGATTCTCACTCTCAGTTCAGCAGACGTATAAGAATTTGAGTGGTCACTGTCCATCTCATTACAAACGCAGAGTTGGCTTTATTCTCAATATTGTGGAATTACAAGTTCATTTGTGTTTGAATCCAGCAAGTGAATGCAAATGAGCTTTTTTTCCCCCTGGAAGCTTTGATTGGATAATGCTCTGATAAATCATCTCAGGCAGTCCTTTGATTGGATAATGCAGTGATGAATCATCTTAGGCTGCACTGGTGACACTTGGTGCAGATATAATTGGATTAGCGTGGAGGAGCTGCAGTGGCTTTGAAGAGATTAGAATGAGCACTGATCCTGTAATTAAACTGCTCTGGTGGGGGGAGGAGAGAGCCAACATGACCAAAAGACTGGGATTGGGGTGTGTGTGTGTGTGTGTGTGTGTGTGTGTGTTTGAAGGGCTGTCCTTGGGGTTGTGATCCAAGGGCTCTTCTGTAGCCGGATGTGAGGGAAAAGAAAAGAAAGATGTTCTACACATCAGCAGGCCTCTTTAGAACAAGGACCTGAATGAGACCACAATGGCCAGCACAATGTGTTTCTTTCTAAAAGCAGGTGGATTTCAGTGACAAATTGGTTGGTTTCAAAAAAACAAAAAAAACCCCAAAACCCAACAAGCGATCTTTGCAGAGATACAACAAACCTGTGGAAACATTGATCACTGTGGCTGGCAGGCAATGTCAAACTCTTGTGATGTGTCTCTTTTTTATTTAAGTCTTCTCAAGAATAAAACTAAACAGTTTACAGTTCATAATATACAACAGGCTGAAAATGAATAGATATTGAAAGTTAAGATCACTCTTTAATTAAAATTGCCTAAAATTGCTCATCAGTGTTTGCATTCCAGTAATCAGACTACATCAGATAGGCTATATCAATGTTCATATCTTGTCACATTTATGGATTCTTCATTTTGGAGGAGTGGATTGGTAGCGTTGCTGCTTGGTCTTTTGTTTTGTCTGCGTCTAATCATGAGTACACACTCTTATGTTTGTCTAGTGGACGGTGGACGGAGTTGTATCGTATTCAGTGTAGTATGTTTACTTTTCAGTTTGTTAATATGTGGTCATATCAGCCTGTGCTAATGTATTTATTTAGCCTCGTAAAATGACAACAGAGTTGTAGTTTACATGCTGTACAGTGTCAATCATGTTAGTATAGACTAGTTAAGATTTACACTCATCATTTGAATGGTTTAACTGTGTCTCACCTCTGAGTCTAAAATTTTAACTGTCTGAAATATCCAATTGCGATATAGTGTAATTTGTGACTGCTGGACTGAGGGTGTACATATCTGGTGTAGTGCTAGCATGCATCCATGTGAGAAAGCTCTACTGCGTACCTTAAGATGTTGTTCATTCTCCATGTTTGTCATTAGGCTCTTGTATGATTTCATCTGATCCTGCACTGTCTTTGGCCTGTTAAATGATCTCAGTGCATGTGATTGTGTTTATGTGCAGTTCGTTACTGAACGTGTAGGCTAATTTTCATCTCAGTAATCACAATTTGGACAAACTGACCCCCTGCATTCATTTACTTATTTCTAAAATCATTCGATCATTGCCGTGTGTTGTTGTGTTCACATGCTGTACATTATCTGTTTTGTTCCTCTATTTCAGATTCGCATATTGTGTAAAAGCAGTTAAGTTTTGAGGAGCGTTGTGGTGGTTGACAGCCATTATTAACTCTTTACTGGCATTTAACTGGCTGGCTTGCCGGCCTGCGCCATCAGGCCGCTCCAGGTTGTTGCAGAATGCCGCTACACGCCTGGTATTCAACCTCCCTAAGCACTTTCATGTCACTCCACTGCTTACTGCGCTCCACTGGCTTCCGGTAGCAGCCCGCATCCAGTTCAAGACACTGGTGCTGGCCTACCAGGCCACAAGAGGCTCCGCCCCATCATACCTTCAGTCTCTTATAACTCCGTACACCCCAACTAGGACCCTCTGCTCTACGACCTCTGGACAACTGACGGCCCCCTCACTCTGGGAACCTGGCAGCCACTCCTCCCGACCACGCCTCTTCTCCGCCATTGCCCCGAGGTGGTGGAATGACTTCCCCCATGCAGTCAAGACTGCGGAATCTCTCCAGAGCACAGATTTTTCACCACGCTATTTTTCATTTTCCCTTGAACTGAATCAGATATTATCACTGTCCCAGGATGTCACAATCAAACCTTGAAATCTGAAATTGCCATGGATTATGTCCCAACACACGAGCAGCAGCCAGGCTTACGGGGCAGGCTGATGGACCTCGTGGTCCCAGTAGAAAGTTGTCACCGCCACACATTTCCTGTCATAAACTAGAAGCGAAACTTCGGAGCCGGGCTCTGCAGCAGGTCACTCACATTGTCCCTCGCCACTCAACCAGCCCTCATTCCACCCTCACCTGCAAAACTACAACATAAACCTCATAATCTGTGGTGCCAAGAGACACAGGCAAATGCCTGCCTGATGGATGAAGGTATCACCAATGGCACACACCAGGGAAGAGCCTCCATGTACTGCCTGCAGTCTGAGAAGTTGAGAACCCAGTTAGATGCCTTGAGGTATCCACTGACCCAGCTCCTCCACCTTCAGTTCTTACTGCACTGTCTTTGGGTACAGCTCACGTTTCTGTTGATGCTGGCCGTGTTGAAGCGTAACGTGTGACATTGCTGAAAAATGACAGTGGTCTCCCATTCATTCCCCTCCTGCTCCTTCACTCAGCAGGTTGTTCCTGGTCTTGACCTAGGTGTTGGATTTTTTTTTTTTTTTTTTTTTTTCAGAAAGAGGTCTAGTCAGGTGTGACTCTGAGGTATGTTGGGGTATGGCTGAACGTCCTTCTGACAAACAGAGTTTGGATGATCTTTGTAGCCCTGGTTTGGCATGCTACATTACTAAACAAGCTTGCACGGCGACAAACTGATGGTCTGATGAATCACTCTCATATAACCAGCTGGAGTGTGCAAACCTTTTCAACGTGCATTCACAGATGAACATTCTGGAAAAGTTAAAAAGAAAAAGGCAGTGCCAAGCCTGAGTCGCAGTCTGAGTCAAAACTCCGGAGTCAAAGCTCTGGAGTCACGGACGTCGACAACTACATTAGTTGATGTCTATCATCAGTGGGCTCATAAACCTCTTTATAGCACCAATCAAGCTTCAGAGTGCTTTGGGCAGTGAGAAAGATTGTGCTGTGAAATGCCAGCTGGATGCTTATGTGGTGTTGGATGATGAAGCAGAAATTACACTTATCCTTTATAGCACTGCTCAAAAAGTTGGTGTAAAAGGTCAATCTGCAGCTCAGTCCTTCATAGTGTGAGGCAAGCAGTGTCCTGCCCATTAGGTGGACCTGCAGCTGTGAAGACCCACATGGAGTGGACTTTGCAAGAATTGGGCTACAGGTGGTAATCTTGAACTATGAACAGAACTCAATGTGAGTCATCACTTTGGAGACGCGTAACAAATTCAGGCGGCACTGAGGAGCTTCAGTAGGCTGCCTGCATGTGACACTGAGGACACTGAACAGCTCAAAGTGATTGCTTGTCTGCTGAAGGCAATTCCCTGAAAACGTAGGAATTCGAGCCAATGGCAGACTGGTCACCCTTGCATGAGATGATGGAAAACCAGCCAGCTCCTCTGTGCTGGTGACCACTGTGGTGATTTGTTGAAGTGGGATCATTCAAGCTGATCTGGAGCTGATCATTCAGGATTACAGCGCCAGACTTCATCACCCGAGGGCCACAAAGGGTATTTTCTGATGAAGAATACTACTCATCAAGTACCTTTTTAATTGCTCAGATTATCACTCAAAATTTTTGATAGCAGCTGGGAAAGTGTGTGCTCCTAGTTTGTGTGTGTGCTCGCTGCTCCTAGTGTGTGTGTGTGCTCACTGCTCCTTGTGTGTGTGTATGCGCTCACTGCTCCTTGTGTGTGTGTGTGCTCACAGCTAATATTATGGGTGTATAGGATGGGTCAAATGCAAAGGTTGAATTTCACTGCTCACTGCTCCTAATGTGTGTGCGATCAATGAAATATTTACTCTTCTTAAAAAACAAACGAGGACAGCTATAAAAATAAAATAAAAAAACAAAACAATTTAAAACAGGCTGATTACTACAATAGATTATCTCAAGAACACCTCTGTAACTGAGATTGCCAGAAACTTGTGTTTTGGTCACATGTGACTTTTAAGGTCCTAATGCTAAACTTTGTATCTCCACAAGCCAGTTGTACGCGTAGCAGTTTCATTTTTTTACTGTTGTAGCGAGGGTGTACACAGTGACTGCACATATCTCTGTAAAAGCCATTCATTCTGTTTATTCAGCATGCTAGTTATCACATTCTTGCATCATTCCACTCCATATTCTCTCTCTGTATGTTTAAATTAGAATGCATGTATATGTGTCTATATACATTTCTGATCACGCAGTTCTCAGCAGTCACATTAATGCTTTCATTAGTGTAAACTGGGAAACTATAATGATTGCTCATTTCAAAGAAATATAGCAACATGTCTCATCTTGCTACATTTTAAACTAGCACCTTTTAACCTTATTTTTGTTTTGTATTTGTATGAAGAATAAATACGCATGCTGTTTTTTTTTTGTCTTTCTCACATTATTTCCATGAACTTGTTCACTGCTTTTCTGACTGCTCTCAAATGATGATTATGATGATCGCTTACTTTAAGCTGATGAAACTCAAGCCGCCAGTCTCAGTAGATATAAAGCAGAGACGGTCTGAGTTAACCGTGTTAATGAATGGACTTTCCTTTGTGTTCTTTCCTCAGACGACAGGTGATCAGACCTATGGGAGTAAGGGAGGATGGCTCTCTGGCGCCCCTAGAGGAAACCATCAGTCAATACAATGTTGAAGACAGCTGTGAGTCAGACTCAGACTAGCTGCTCTGCACCTTCTTCAGGCTCCACAGGGGACTCAGTACCCTCCTGACCAGGAGTGCTGACAACATGATGGAGGTTTCAGACCACTTTGAGACAAACCTACTGCCCCACATGGGAAGCAAGCTTAGTGTCTAGGAACTTGGCAGTTGTGATTTTGTGCGTGTCATGTACCCCCCCGGTATCTGTACGTGTCTTTAATATTGGAGAAAGTACATTCCAAATGCACAACAGACACTGAATTTGAAGCGTTGATATAAAGTTTCGGCCAAAGGGTTTAAGGGGGGGGGGGTGGCCTTTAGAAAGAAATCATTTCTAACTTGTGAATGTTAATTGGTTTTAAATGAGGAGAACAACTGTGGTTCTACAATGATATTCTGAGATGAACACAAGTCGTGATACTGACTGTTTATAAACGAATAAAATGCAATGTACAGGGCATCAGACATCACTCTTTCCATCAAATATCACAACTATGACTCAACAGTTTTGTCCCAAACACAATTCTATCACAAATACTGTTGCTGGATTATTCCAACGTACTATTTCGAAGTATATTCCATTCCAAAAAGTAATTCAAATTGTTTCATGTCAGGACAAGAACAGTTATGTAATGCTGTATGAAAATGTGGAGAATTTCTGCCTTATCTGCTCTTTACAATATTATGGATTAAAATTAACGTCTTTGCTATATGCACATTTTCTCTTGCCAAGTATGCATGTTTCTATTTGAACTTTTCCTTCACTGCACCAAATTTTCCCCAGACTTCATG
Source organism: Chanos chanos (assembly GCF_902362185.1). NCBI lineage: Eukaryota > Metazoa > Chordata > Actinopteri > Gonorynchiformes > Chanidae > Chanos > Chanos chanos. The sequence goes on from NC_044507.1 coordinate 10,640,285, forward strand.
TTTTACGCATTATGGTCTGTTTGAACACAGTTTTCACAGAATACACTACATTTATTCAGATCATTATTAGTGCAACTCACTCTGTAGAATGGTAGAAGAAGTCATTAAGTCAGAAAGATGAATAATAATATTAATTAATAATAATAATGTAAATTTCAAAAAGTTGTTCGTTTTTTTTTCTTCTTTTTTTACAAAATGTCTTTTATAAACAAAATACTTCACATTATTGGACATTTTGTTTGTGTAGTCGGTAATGGTGGTGAATGGTTTTATCTAAGCACAGTTCATTTCCAGGCCTTTGGTTTTAACAAATCTGTACTCTTTAAGATCACGCATCTGTCCTATGGAGGAACATGACTGACAGAATTTGTTGGTGAATGAGTTTTTGCTACGCTTTTACACTCCAGTGAATTCTATGTAACTTCATAGCTCTTTCTGGTTTGTTAAGACAATCATTGTTTTTATGCTTTAAACATTTTTTGTTTTTGTGTTTCACATTGTGTAACTGTGATAAAATCATTAAGCTGTTTATGAAGCTGTTGCTTGTTTCCTCAGTTTCAGTGGAAATTTTGAAATTTGATTTTAAGCAGAAACACATAGTGGCTTGATGTCTGTTCAGGATCGGGAAAAGAACGTATTTTCAGCTTTCAAATATGACACACATTTTTTTTTATTATTATCAAGCAGTTGCTCTATGTACATATTCTGTACTATTTTGTACTACTATCTAAAAAAGTGTCCACTCATATGAACCAAAAAAAAAAAATTCCCTTGTGATTCACTTTACATGGTCAAGAATTAACAGAACACGTTACATATACTTACAAAGAAAGTAGGATTTCAGATAGAAAAAAAAATTATTGGAATACAATGACAAACAAAAGGAATGTAGTTGGATATTTCTGTTTTATTTAACACTTTAATGCAACATATATATAAAAAAAACCCCACATACTGGGATAAAAGCACATCTGACCCTGTGCCTGGCTAAAATAGAGCTATGATATGAACTATCTGTCTGACGTGTACATTTAAAAAAAAAAAAAAAAAAAAATAGATGCACAAGACAGTAATTTAAAAGGAAGACTGCACTTCCAATGAGGAAAGCAAACTTTTCACTACGTCACTCAAATTTGACACTTCAACAGAATGTTAAAAGACAAACGAACAAACAGCCCACAACTGAACGGTGGACAATAAAAAACTCTCCTCAAGGGATGTGCACTAGATATTTCTAAAAGTTGTGGAAACACAGTGGCGCTTTGTCCAGTGCCTTAGAAAGTGTTGTACCCAGGACATCATCTCAGAAAACAAATGAACAGATATGTAGCTACAGCTTCAAAACCACTTTATAATGTGCTGACTATTGTGTGTGCAAAGTGGAATCATTGCATTCCCGTAAAGAAAAATACCAGGGCACACAAGACACTATCCTCAAACACAAACTCAACTACTCAATTGCACCCACCCACGCAGGCGGCAGCAGGATATTGGGGTTCTTTGTTGCCACGCAGAGACATTTATTAGAGTTTTGGGGGAGCTCCCCGCTGGGCGGCCGTAGTGCATGTGAAAACACACACAGTGGGGCACGGCACATTCAGGAGGTCATGCCTCCCATGCTAATTTAGAACTGTCCGCTCCACGCTGGACCCGCTCCAAGTTCCAGCTAGTCCCCCTTGACCCGACTACCCCTCCTCCTCCATCCAACCTATACACATTTCCCTCATCACTCATCCCATCCATCCATCTATACCTCCCTCTCCTCCACCCTTCTCCACCCACTGCAGCAGCAGACAAGTCAAAGAAATGAAAGGTAACGCGACTCACGTTAAGTGAAATACGTGCTTCGTGTGTTCCACTGAACTGCAATGCACTATATGTTTTAATAATTATCAATATTTCTCAAAATAAAAGTAAGTTAATTGAATTCAACATTTAATTACAATTCTACAAATTTAGGAAAAGTGCCAAATGAAGAAACACAGACTCTAAAATGCATTCTGGACCAGGTCACGTGTTTTCTCTGACATTCCTCTTTGTCAATTCAAAAACACTTCCAAGGTCCAAAACTGGAATAAAGTGATCAACAGCGGGTTCTTGAGTGACAGGAGTGTACTTTACTCACACGGGGAGTAGAGTTCAGTGCTTAGCTTGTCAGGGTTAGTTACTCGGGCCGGAGGACTCTGTACTCTTGCTGTCGGTTTCTGAGGAGTCGCTCTCCTCACCGCCGCTGTCGCTGGGACCTGGAGCTCCTGGCCTGGACTTGGGGGGTCGTTTGTCCCATTGCTGAGCTGCCCCTCTCCTGCCTGCGCTGTTCAGCAGTGGCTGGTTCATCTGGAGGCCATTTCCAGAATGAAGGCAGTGCATGAGTTGGCCGATTTCCTGAAGATTCAAAACCAAACTGGTTGGAACAACCTACAAATCACTATAGACTTCATACCATCTCTAACTGGTTCATTTTTTTTGTCATAAATTATGTATGGAATACAAAGTTATAATTCCTCTGGACAGTTATAGTAGCTATAGAGCTATGAACACACACCCTATTCTCTTGGCTGGTCATTAGGTCTTCAATCTCCGAGTGCCATCCGAGGATTTCGGCAAACTTCCTGACCGAATCCACCAGGTCACCCAGCTCCATGTAGTCGCCCCTCCTCAGAGGCTTTCGCTCAAACGGACCCACCGCGTTCCGGTTCAGCAGCAGCCGCGGCACGCTGGACTTCACCGTGTTCACCAGGCTTGCAAAGGGTTCAATCTGCCAGACAGAGGAACTCCAAAAAGTCAGTTTAGCTCTAAGTAGCAAAATAGTTCTGTTTGATTACCAGGAAGACAACAACATCTGAGGGTTTCCAAAACCAACTCAGCAGACGACCACCAATATGTCAATTCATACTAATATGATTACTTATTTTCTTATATGTATATTATACTCTCTGATGTAAACATGTGCATAACTAAATGATTCAAAAAACATATGACTGACAGGACCCTCCTCACCTGTAGAGATGTTCCCATGATCATGAGGAGGTCAGCTTCTGGAAAGTCTTTTGTATGTTGGAAATAGCTCTGTGGTAAATCTTCACCAAAAAACACAACGTCTGGTTTCACCGTGGCCTCACAAAATGAACATTTGGGGATGTTATCGGTCATTATCAGCCTCTGGAAAGAAAAAGAAAAAAAAAAGAAAGAAAAAGGTTAAAAATGGGTCATGAAAAAGTGGTGGATGAAGGTTTGTTTTAACGCTGGAGCTTAGTGTGCTATTTTATTGACATTACTTTGGCCTCTTCTGCAGGAAATGGAGTGTAGCACAGGTGACAGGAAGCTGTCGCAAAACTTCCATGAGCCTCCACAAGCTTGTCTTCAGGAATGCCGCACACTAAAAATACAGAGAAAGACACATTCTATTACTCAGAAAATACAAAGTCCTACATTTAGAACAGGGTAAATGTAGCACTCGATGACCTCTCATACAGCAATCCGTCAGAGCAGCTCCTTCGGAAATCCTACATAAAACACAGAACAGCTTTCTCCTGCACACCTTGTTTGGAAACTGTTTGTCATTTCTGACACATCAATATATCAGTTTGTGGTCCATTTGACATGGATGATCAACCTTCCCTCTGAAGATCAACAAGGCTCTAACATTCAGATGTTCCTCAAGACTTGGGAGTCGGGTGTATTAGATCAGGACTGGTACAAAATCTTCCAAAAGAATGCATCTCAAGGAAGATGGTTAACTATCATTAGTGGATACTATACACCACAGGTGTCAAAATCCAGTCCTGGAGGGCCATGGTCCTGCTGTTTTTCTTGTAGACCAACTAAATAGAATCACTGATTGGCTGAAGAGTGTCCACACCTGTTTTCAAGGTGAAAATCAACAGGTAACTAAGAGGTGAAAACAAAAATCAGCAGGACCCTGGCCCTCCATGACCGGAGTTTGACACCCCTGCTATACACTGTCATATATAAGGTTTCTTGAGGGATATGTCTCCAGAATAGCCTTCAGATCTTGTGCTTATCTTCATGAACTATGTTATGGATTTGAGATGAGCGAGGTAATAAAAATGCGTTCCCGTCTCCGCTCACTTTTCTCCAGGCCATCGATGTTCTGGGTGTACATGCGGAGCAGCAGGCCTTTCTGGTGTAGCATACGGATAAAGTAGTGGACGTAGTTTGGCCGATGACGGCCTGGGTAGAGCTCCTTGGCCAATGAGAAGAAAGGTCGAGGGTCATTGGAGAAGTAGTCAATGTTAAAAATGGCCTCTGGGTAGGGAAGGTCATATTTTTTGAGGTTTGCGTACAAGCCTGTTCCTGGAGTCCTGAAATCCAAAACGTACAAGTTCAGTGGGCTTTCACTGGGACACAAAAACAGAGCTAATTGTAAAAACAAAGCTAAAATGAAAACACAACAGTTTAAGCAACTCTGATGTGAGATTGTATCTTATGACTAGCACAAGGGTGGTGATGCCAGCCACTACAAGTGAAATGACATGTTTACATTCACTAAAAAAATCAATATATGAGAAGTCTGGATATAATACATAAAAGGTCACACACACACACACACACACACCTGAAGTCAGGGATACCACTGGCTGTGCTGATCCCAGCTCCTGCCACCACAACAATATTCTGCAAACGTCCAAGCTTGACCATTCGTGCAATGGGACCCAGGCCGCCCCGTGGCGTGGGTTGGGGTTTTGTCATAGAACCAGAAGAAGACGACTGATGGGGCCTAATACTTGATGAAAAGTCCAGCACTGCATTACTGCCCACTTTAGAGGGCCTCCATTTCCTAAATCAGCCAACCAAGAAACAAATCAAATTACGCCAAATGAATACACACGGATTTACGCCAGGAAAATGCCATCTGATTAAATCCTTTTAAACAAAAATACCAAAGACTCAAATGGATTATTTTTTAATTCATGTGGAGATAAAACAGATTTGTCTCTGTGTGCAATGCAGATGACTCAAGAAACACATGTAACATCTTACTATTGTAATTTATTGAGGGCACCAATTGCATATAGTCGTGTATTGCTACTTGTCCACGAGTGCTGTCGGACACAAATCAGACGGCACCCTCAGTCAGTGTTCCTCACCGTGCTAGTGTGGCAGCCTGCTCATTCACGCTCATATGGCTGAGCTCACTCGCCAGGCCCGAGTCAGACGGCCTGTTCCGCTGGGCCACGCCGAGCCCCGGCTCTCGAGGGTTTCCCTGAGTGAGGGAGCTCCGTGTTACCCTGCTGAGAGAGGCCTGGGAACTCCTCTTCTCCCTGCTGGTTTTGGCCTTGCTCATATCTACACCTACAAGAGTAAAAAAAAAAAAAAAAATACAACCTTTTACTTTTCTCCCTCACGTATTAATTCTGAAGCTACGATCGTTTCCATGGGGTCGAGGGAACCTCTGTCCAAACAACAGACGGCAGTCACTGAACTGGACTTTTCAATGACTAAATGTCGTTCTCACAGGTTTTTTGTTTTTTTATTTCAAGTCTTGTACTGAGTCTGTTCTTATGTGTTTTGTATCTGAACCAAAGCAGTAACAACAGTGACAACATTAATTCTGACATAATGTTGGCTAAGAGGGAAGGACTGTCTGAGGAACAAGAAGCCATTTATTTTCTCAGCTTCAAATCAGTTTTCCTAACTACTTCTGAGAAAAGCCGCCGGCATCTCTTTCCACTTATTTCCAGATTATTTTTTTTTTTAAATTGATTTCAGCTCCCTCCTCCGTCACCATCGGTATCCGCCTAACTTTCAGCCCTGTGCTTAAAACGCTGTTACAATAAAAATCATAGCGGCAGTCTTTTGTGTCTTCCTCCTTTGGTCTGTGAGAAGCTTCAATCTTTTAAAACTGTCAACCCTGCAAACAAAAGCTAATGGTTGTAATATATTTAAACACCCCTCAACCCCCCCCCCCCCCCCCCCCACCCCAGTCTGCAGCTATGCTAATACAGCTCACAGCTGTGGCAGCTTTACTGCTCAGGGAAGGGGAACGGTGTGTGTGTGTGTGTGTGTGTAGGGGGAAGGGAGTTGCAAGTGGGCGAGTTTAAAAGGAGAGGTAGAGGAGGGTGAAAGAGAGCCCCTGGATTGACTGTGTGTCAACAAACCCAGCTGGAACAGAAAGGATGAAGCCCCATAAAGGCCCCCTCAAACCGAAAAGAAAAAGAGAAAGGAAAGGGAGAGCGGTGAAAGTGAACATAGATAGATAGATGATTTCAATAAAGGAGAGAACGCTGAAGAGGGAGAAGGGGGTTAGCTTAGAGGTTTTTGCTCAGAGGCTAATTTCAAGCTTTTGCCAGAAAGGAAGAACAGAGATGGAGGATAAAGATAATGGAACGAAAAAAGAAAGCCAAAAAAAAAGGAAAAAGAAAAATACATGCTGTAAAACAAGTGTGGCGGCGTATGAATGAGATAAGGAAAGCCTTTCACTGAAACATCTTATCGCCCAGTGGGCGGGTGACTGCGGAGCGCCATAAAACTATCTGAAGCTACAATGAGGCCATTTCCACGGTGACAAACCAACATGTCTAGCTGACCACAGCTAGTCACTGAAAAATTCTGCCACTAGAAAACAAACAACAAAGAACCGAACAATCTCTATAAAAGTTGTAGGCAAAGTGACGACATTTTGCACTTATTTTTTGTTCAAACTATCGGGGACGATTATGAAGTAGTCAGAGCTCATTTCTTCGTCATTTAATCTATTTGAAGCATATCTACTCTTCACAAGATTACCACAACTCCAGTGCTTTAATGGCCAAACCTGTGGAACTATTAAAAACCACAGGGGGCGTGAGGTCAGCGGCTTTGTCTTTTATCCGCCCCAAAAAAGACACACTGCTGGGCCGGACCAATAAATCACAGGAGGGTTCTAGAAGATCCTGCACAGATGGTGTGGAACACGGTCGGATGCTACCCTATTTAAAGGAAGATCCATACAGAGTTCTCGCCAAGTAAAACACAGACAGAAAACATGATGCAAAAGAGAGACTATTACTCATACAATGTTGTGACCTTTTGTCTGCCTCTATGCTTTGTGATATTAACATGTATTTAATGCATGATACATAATGCACATATTTGGGCTGACGGGAAAAGAATTCCTATTAGCAGTGACAAACGATAGGTCTTGAGATGGGGGGGTGGGGTTGGGGGGGGGGATACTGATGTGATTGGAGAACATAAATTACCCAGAAGTGAACAGAGATCACAGTTAATTACTAACATAACTCACAGCAGCACATTCATGCCAAAGGGAGACTGTAGAGTTTCTTTAGGAACATCTTTAATATGTCATCTGATTAATATTAAAACTAAACGTGTCTTAAATCTTCCAGGAAAATAATAACTGTCTCTTTTCAATATCATGTTTTTTTCAGTTTACAAGAATTCATTGACTGTCATAATGTTCAGTGTGAACTGACAAAACAGACTCTCCTATTAAAGACACATCCATAAAATAAATACATAAATATGTCCATTAACAAACAAAGAGACAAAAAAGAACCAGTAAGAGTCCTGAGGGCACACTTTTTGTTAACCAGGATAACTTAATGTGCATGAATTTCATTAAACAAATATTACTGTTATGGAAACTGCTGGTGCCTTGATTTGTCAAATCAGTTGAGTAATAAATTAATAAATTCTTTTACAAAAATAAATTAATTTAAATACTGGAAAAATCTTGGGTGTCAATTATACGTTTTCAAAATGTGTGGACGATGTGTATGTGTGTGTGTGTGTGTTTAATAAGCATGAAACCTAAACACAAAATAATTTAGCTGACAAATGTGGTTAGCAAACACGGACTCTCTATCAAAATTGTGTTGACAAGAATTTGGGGGGAAAAAAATTCCTTTTGATTTTTTTTCTGATGTAAGCACACAAACTCATATTACGGAAGGGCAGAAATCAAAACACTAATAGCAAAACACAATTCAATACAATTCTCCAAAAAAATTTTTCTTCACAGGAGGCATATACAGCTGTCCGCAGCTAAAGAAAGATTTCACTACTGACGGACACGCGGTTTTGACTCCAGGGAGAGGGGCTAAATCCAACACACACACACACACACACACACACACACTGCCTGGGCTGTGGAAACCATGGTGAGCCGAGGAAAAACGCGACAGTCAGTAGTGGAACGATCAGCCTGTCGCTCAGTATTAGCGAGACATCCCAGGCAGCTACGGGCCGGCCCAGACTCCGGGCGCAGCGCTGACCCAGTCACAGGGCCGGAGCTGTTTAAAATGGCAAACGGGGAGGTGAAAGACGCACACCACAGGGAATCCCATCCATACATTCTATACAGAAGCACTGATATACCCAGATGTACAATTCCTCTGACCTCTGAACTAACATAAATGACCTTAATACGCAAGATTGGCCACTGCGCGAGAACATGTTAATATATGGGGAAAATGACTGCTGATCTTCCGTTTATTAACAATAAGAAATAAACATGAATGCAATTATGTAACTATGAACAATGATATTGTTCTGTTTCCGTCACTGGAGTTCCTGTAGGCTTTCTCAGCAGGAGCAAACAGAAGCAGAGCAGACTGTGCTTAGATTGCTGATCGGACGGATGCTGCCCTCAGGTCCGGCACCCCTTTTTGGACCACCAGGGATGCAACCTCTTCAATGGGGGGGAGGGTGTTACAGTAATCTAATTAGAGAGGTCCAACAATGCTGTGTACCGCCTCAATGCTCACAGCCCCCCACCCCCCTTAAAAAAAGTGCAGCTTTAATCCTTTTGTAACATCTTTTCCAGCCACAGTTCTCAACCTTAAACACAGACCCACTTCATCAAGAGAGTTGGCGTTCTGGTGAAAAGTTAGTTGTGTGTTTTAGTCAGGCAGTCAACTTCACTATGAAAAAGTCTTATCAGAAAGTCATAACCCTAAGTTGTGGCCTGAGAGTGGACAAACTGGTGGACATCCTTGTCCGTGTGTGTGTGTGTGTGTTGAACTAAAAGCAAGCCGATAACACAGTCATCATTAGAAACAGTAAAAAGACCACTGGGAGGGCAGAGGAGAAAAAAGGGGTCATTTAACCCTGTGTTTGCCGTTGCTCAGGGAGTCTCTTTTTGTTTTGACTCGACCAAAAAACGGCCACACTCAACAGTGACTCTTCCATGATGTTTGCTGCCCCCTATGCTCTCTCCTCACCGAGCTCAGTACTATGGTCACCATGGGGACCACTTCAGCTCCTCCAAGGAGGCGAAAGGTCCGTTCTCCTCTTTCTCCTCCCCTCTGCTAATGACATGTCACTTAGTGGTGCTTCTTTGTTGGATTCTCATTTTATACAATGCAACTCATTTGTGCTGAAAATGTTGTTTGTTCAGTGGGAGTGCGTTTATGTGTGTGTGTGTGTGTGTGTGAGTGTGAGTGTGAGTGTGAGTGTGAGTGTGAGTGTGAGAGGGGGAGAGAGAGAGAGAGAGAGAAAGACAGACAGACACACAAAAACACACTCAGACCAGCATATCATCTTCAGCAGCAATTAATGAGGCTTTCTACCTCTTAGTTTTCATTTACATTCTGTTTACTTCTTACTTTCATTTAAGGGTCACTGACAGCTAATAGGGATAATGGAAAAGGATTATTCAGAGAAAATGATTATTCCCAGCTTAATCACTTCTTCTAAAATGTACCAAATTAAATAAATACCACAGAGCTATACTCAGCTAAAACAGTCTACTATATTTCTGTTCTCTCAAAGTGATTACCCATGAACAATTCCAGCATATTTAAAAATACATTACTTTCCACTTATCATTATTTCAGTACTTTGAGCAGGTCACTTTAGCAGTAGAATATATACAAAAATGTGTGGCCCCAGTAGCTCCATCATCTTTATCAATATATCACTGGTATTACATCTCATTTTGAGAATAAACTATCTGAGCAGAGTGTGAGTTTGCTCAATGCTGCCATCTAGTCTTTTACATGGAAACTGTGAAATCCTGAAAACAGACTCGCAATATTGATGGAGCAACACATGAATCGTCACATATTTATCTGACTTGAAGAATTAAATATCATGTAACTGTGGGGAGTTTAATGAAGTTCCAACCTGCATAATGATAAGCACCATTATGACAGTGAATTAAATTTTGTCAGATGAAAGTTAAACAAACTGAAATATTTCTAATTTTGGTGCCTTACCAGATACAATAAGCAGCCCCAGACCATGTTTGTACCTGGCTATTACAAAGTGTCTTGGTCGCATTCAGATCACGCGCAAGTATCAATTTGAAAAAGAAGATTAGGGTTCCACCTAGTGGCTTGATACAAAATTGCAGATGGACGCAAACAACCTGCCATCACCTACTGTATCCTCTCACTGTAAGATTAATTAACTGAACAGTAATTAAATACCTACAAGTACACTTTAATGGAAATAAATTAAAATATGCCAGGGCTGTCTAATTAAAAACAACAATCTGCATGAATCAAAGAACAAACCCAGAAGTGCTCCTGAAGAAAGTGGAGCCAGAAAACCCCTCTACCATAAAACCTACCTTGAAACTACATTCAAAATCTCAAAAGGAAAAAAAAGAGGAAAATAATTCAAACATGATTAAAAACACAACTCTCATAAGATCACTGTGACTTCACTGGGAGTATTGGCAAATCTAAACTGACAAGCATCAAATCACAACCGTTCCAATGCTGTATAGGCCCTTCTGCTATTCACTAACCAACTTGATTAAAAATACAGGGTCTATCGACGACATGTTTAATTAATCATCTAATCATCATTGGCTTTAACATCAGCCCAGTTCTTTGAACCCAAAATGTGAGGCTGGATCTATAAACTCTTTACATATTTGATCAACTTTGTAGTATTAGAGTAGACGTGTGATCAAATATTCTCCAGCCCCATTTCAAATCTTATCAGATAAGAGAGTCAAAGGTGTGTATAACTGACAGTTTCCAGAAATGAGCAGAAAGATATGGCTTTCTTTTCAGAACCAACAAATACCCCTTAAAAGCAAATTCTGCAAGACAAACTTGGTATGCGATTGAAATAAAATGGAAAGAAAGGGGAAAAAACTGCATTGCTGATATTGCTAAACCTGAAAAACAGCAAAGAACAGAAAACCTTGCAACCACTTCACATACAAATAAGAGTGAACAGTTATTTGGGTAAATAGTTATTTGACAGTTAAAGGAGAAGCTCATATTCTATTATGAATCAACAGACATACAGAAACTGGACTCGATTAAACTTTGACCCCTGAATTAACATGTGAGGTATTCCAGTGTTCTCTCCAAGTGAGAGTATCACTGCCCTCGGTCCATATCCCTTAAACCCATGCTATGACTGCAAAATCACTAGAGATTCAGGTTTTGACTTGGCAAATAGCACTGAATATCTGTTTTTTGTTCCAATTCAGCAAAATTGAAAATACATATATATTCAATTGCTATGTATGTATGTATGTGCGTGTGTGTGTATGTATGTGTCATCAAAATCGAACTAGCAGACGTTAAGACAAACAATAATCAGCAAACAAACAAAAAAATCAATGCATTAACAATCGCATAAGGCCATTCATTGGATACAGTTAACAAGCCCTACACCCAAATAATTAAGACCCGGGCAGTTTCGGAGACATGTAGGTGTAAGCCTAATGTATTTCAAATGTAGTTAACTTTTTACCACGTAAATGTGGGTCGAAATCAGATGCAAAATGAATCGATGTTAAATTACCTTCCTCTCCGGATGGAACGTCAGCTTGGAGGGAGATGGATGGCGAGGAATGAACAGTCGAAGTCAGCAAGTTTCTGATTCTTTACATTAAATAGCAGATTTCTGTAGTGACGCTCGTTACATAGCAACTTCTGTATTCAGTTTTCATTGCTACAGTTTGACAGACATCTGCAAACCAAGTTTGTGCTCTATTCTTCTGAGCAACGAGAACGGCGTCTAGAGGACAGGAACTACGTCATGATTTCATTTAGTGCGGGAAAATTATGTTAAAGACAAGGCGACTTGTTTCTATGGTTTCTGTCTCTTAGTGCAGTTACGCTATTGTTGCATACAATTTTCATTAAAAAAAAAAGGCCAAAGATGTTATTTTCCTGAAACGTCAAATGTATTGTTACATCAGCAAATACATGAATGAGACACAATCGACATTTCCTTTTTCAATATCCTATAGCTACATCTTTCGCGTCTTTCATAGTAAATGAACAGTATAAAAATTCTACAGTATTTTATTCTAAGCTGTTCTGTCTCAGATATCCACAATAACTAGAAAGATATACTATTTGTCAGATCAATATTATGAAAAAGGTTTAGTATTATAAGACTAAAACATTATACCCCGTTTCTGATAAGAGTTTAAATCACCGTTCCAGGACGTAAGCTTGATACTGTTATATCTGTTATTATACAAGAGAGCTAACATAACGGCAAGTATTATAGTATAGCAGCCTAACGTATAAACTGGGGTGTAACGTTTTCTGATAATCGTCTTTGGCCCACATCTGTGTCAGTACGCCAAGAAGCTGAAGATGTTCTCGGGATTCCAGCTGTCACCCCCGAGCTAAATTATATGAAATCCCAGTTGAAATCCTAAAAGAAATGCAGTGACTGTATGAAATGTAACAATGTAAAACTACAAATATAACGAGAGTTTAAATTCATTCTAATTCCGTTTACACATTCTGTTGTTCACTGACTATTGCGGAGGGTCTTTTCCCCATGGTCACATTGAATATAGGGTATAAACCAGGTGCAGATAAGATGTACCATTTACTAAACATAGTTCTCCCTGAGGTGTAACATTCTGTGTTGTGGAAGAATAGACGTCACTTCCTCTCTGAATGAGCAAACTTTGGTACACAGTGGAGAAGCTCAAGGGGGTACGCCACGTACACATTAGTTGAAGACAGGTCATGCTATCTTTTAAAAGCTTAGCCAGGTTCAGAGGAGCAGGTACTTTAGCTGTGCTGCAGTTTTCTAATTTAGATTTTTAAACGACATTGTTTTTGTCACACGGCCAAAGGGGTGGAGACCGCACGCACAGTGAAGTTTTCGCGGACCAAAGGAAGACTGCAAAAAAATTCATCAGCTAAGTTTACAAGTTACACTGGTGAGTGAAAACGAACCTACCCAATACAGTCAGCTAGCTGCTACCAGCGAAATATGCGCTGGTTGAATAACAGTGTAGTTATTGCACGATGCTGTATGATGTCAATGTCACTTACGATAACGCACAGTGGCAGGTAACTTAAGCTAAAGTTAGCAGTTCGTGGAGTGTCCGCCCTCTGATAATTCTGCATGGAATGGTATGCCTCTGCTGTAGCAAGATGGACATAGCCTATTACTGTTATTCACATGCAATCTCAAAGAGTCGAGTACGTTACAAAATTGAGACAGCCTTTGCTTTTCTGTAGATATCTACCATGTTCACCATTGCGCGGAGAAGAAGTTAAGCTCCTGCCACGTCATATATAAGAGGGAAAAACAGCTTAACTCGTCCCCATATCCAGTAGATCATATTTACAGTAATGTTTTAATACAGTAATGTGTTGTTATATGTCAGTATTCTGTAAAAAGTCTCGTCTCATGCTGTTCTTTAGTTATCCGAAAATCTTCGAAGTTTAGAGCTTGTTCAAATCTTATTAGTACATCTTATGGCTAAAATGTTCGCCGATTTACAACAGCGATGCTTTAATTAGGTTAATCGATTAACCAAATAATTAGTTCTGTCCTGTTGAGAACGGACGCCCATTGTTTGATTGGCTAACTCATGTCCTGCCATTCTTTTTGGTCTACAGTGGCTACGTGGAACTGTGCACATATTTTAATTTTGAGCGAGTAGTTCATAAACTTGGTTTAGGCTCTATCACTTCACTGGTCAGCATTATAAAACACAATATCATAAAGTACGCGGTATTGTTAATTCTCTTCTTGATTTATGTATGTATGATTCTAGTCGGACACAAGTCAGTTTCTCAGACTACAGCTGATCTCAAAGAAATTATGAAAAAATGTATAGTCTCAATGTATCATTTTGCACAACAAATTTAAAGAACAACCAGTCAAGTCATGTTGAAACCATAGTTTCCACCCATGCATACAGTATATTTCTGTTTTGTTATTGTGCATGCTTGTGTATTTTTTTTTTTTTTTAAACTTAAAAGGGTGTTGGAATTCTGTAATATGTTTCACTGGTTTCGCTGGTCTGCCTTGTTCTGTGTCGACTCATGCTCACACCCAGGCCACAGGCATGCCACTTTTGGTATTTTCCCATATTGAAAAACATGTTATTAGATATTGTAGTTCGGCTTTTCAACACCCTGTATTCCAGAAATATGATCATAATATTGGTGAGTTCAGTTGGGGGTTTTTTTCGATGTTTTTATGTTTGGCAGTCAAGGACATGTTGAGAAGTGTTGTGATCTTCTTTATTGTATTTTTTTGTAGAGGGAAAAAAAATGAGTGAAACAGATCAGCAGAACGATGTACCGGCATACCTCAAAGATGAGCCTCCCACAGGTAAATACCTACCACTAACCGCAAGAACCACAGAATGGTTTTTGGGTGTGTACTCTGTGTATCAGACAGACCTTGTGGTGTGCAAGGTACAGGATGACATCAACCAGCAATTTCAAAATTCAAGTCAGATAACCCTCCAAACTTAACAGAAGAAAAAATTCTCTCGAGCCAGGCACTTTCACTGACCTTTGACCCACATTATCATGTGGGTACATGTTGGCTGTTTGTCTCAGACATGGGGACTTTAAATTTTACATAATCGTGGAATAACATTACAAGGCCACACGATGGCGCTCTTGTGCAGTCAGTGGTACTCTGTGAACACTTGGGCTCTCAGATCCCTGCGATTATCATCCTTTTTTGACAGCTGATGTACAACCTGTGCTGTCTTGGTGTCATATGTATCTGTCTAGCCTGGGAAATAGAACAGAAATATACTGTAACCTAGGCATGTTCAGTTTAGTTCTTTCAATCAGCTTTAATAAATAAAATTTGACAGTCCCCACAAGTAACATTCATAGCAGGCTATGCAGATTGTTCCATGCTTCAGTCACTTACTGCCAGAGCTCTAAAATGTCTCTTTATATTTTATTTTCTTGTCAACAAATAGTCACTTTAACTGTCAGATATTCTGAAAAATGTCAGTGTTTTGCCATGCTTAAGAATACTTTCTTTCTTTTCTCCTCATGTCTTGCAGACTCCAATAAAGACCACCCCCAACCCCAGCCAGGCATGCTCTCCAGAGTGACTGGGGGGCTCTTCAGTGTCACCAAGGGGGCAGTGGGGGCTACGGTCGGTGGCGTGGCCTGGATTGGAGGGAAGAGTCTGGATCTGACCAAAACCGCCGTCACCTCAGTTGCTGCTGTTCCAGCCATGGGTGTGGGGTTAGTGAAGGGGGGGGTATCCGCGGTCGCTGGTGGCGTGACCGCCGTTGGCTCAGCGGTTGTCAGTAAGGTTCCCATCGGAGGCGGCAAGAAGAAGGACAAATCTGATTGAATCGTGTGATTTGTAATGGAAGGTACCGCGCTTGGTGGTTTGCGTTTTCCTGTTTTGACCCACACTGAGATGAAAGCAGGTTTCACAACCTGGATCGAGAGTGTCTTGGACCACACCCATCCTCTTGGACTGGCCAATGAGATTGAGGAGTGCCCTTTGGGGGGGTGATTCCTATTTTTCAGGAAAGAGACTTCTTTTTTTTAATGCGTGTCAAAAATGGTGTGTGTTGGAATATGACAATGAATGTCGCATTTAAACACAGCCCCAAAAAAAAAAAGCGTCTTTTTGAGGAGTATTAGTTTTATGTGTCAAACAGCAGGGGAGGAGCCTGTTGAAATGATTAGATTTTGATGTGTGGAAATGCTGTACATGTCCTTACCATCTATACACGTCTTTCTGGATTCGCAGTTACAATGCATCAAGTTCTGTATGCTTGAATTTAAACACAAAGGATTTTTTCTTGTGTGTGTGTGTGCGTGTGTGTGGGTTTGTAGCAGTGCCTTCTGGTCAGATTCCTGCAGGACAAGCATTGGATTAAGATGGAAATCAGCGGCGTGCTCTGTAGGATACCGTTGAAGAAAATCACAGACTGCCGGGGGGGGGGGGGGGGGGGGGGGGGGGGGCTGTGCGCTCTGTCTCTCTCTGATTGATTCTGTTTGTGAGATTACTGACTCAATGCCTGTGGGGCCCACACAGCGAACCCTGGTGTTCTTCCTCGCAAAACAACAGCCATCACTCTCTGTCCCACATACGCCACCGAGAAGCTCTGTGCTATGACACATACCCGCGCGCGCGAACACACACACACGCATACATACACACGCTAAGACGCATTCCCGCTGAGCTGTAGCCGAGGACAGTATATGCTGGGAATTTTGGAAAATTCTGTTTTAAGAACGTGCAGCAGGTGTGCTATTTTAGGCTTTACCTTATGATGTCATGTACCTCCTAATATGAGAATTGTACATTTACAGTATGCTTGGAATTCTTTTTTTTTTTTTTTTTTTTGGCTGATATGTGATCTCTTGTGTTCAGACAAAAACATTAAATTCTGTTTTCCTTCTCCAAATGGTTGCAACGCGGGTCCGGACAGAACCACATTCTTGTTTTGTTACAAAGTATTAAAAAAAAAAAAAAAGTAAAAAAAAAATCACCTTTAGATACACACTATATATGCATTTACCAAAGAATATGTTTGTGTTCATCTGAGGATTTTTTTTTTTGTTCTTTTTTGCTAGCATTATCATTGGTCCATGATCCGTTATATCTTCTCGTTAAAAGGTAGTAGTGATGTGTTGTTGTTGTTGTTGTTTTCACTGTATACGTGTGTGACTGATTTAACTATTTGTGACCATACTATGCAAATTCAAAGTGAAAATAAAGGAATAAAAGTGCCTTTTCCCAGATTGTTAAACAGTTGTGACCTTGTGGTAAAATGGTACGCCTCAATTTTTGGGGATTGTTTTTGATTGACTGACCAAGATGCAGTGTGAAGAAACCTAAGGCTGCTGTATACGTACAGTAGTGATTGCTGTCAAAACATCCTGTTTCCCATACAATGCTACAGGTCGCTCTTATCACATGCTGCTCTATAAACAACACAGAACACACCAGCTTTACGGTTAATTTATAAAGCTTAGCTTCTTGGCCTCACCTCAATTTACTTGGTGGGGTGAGGTCAAAAAAAAAAAAAAAAAAAGCTTTCAGGCGACCAGCCATCGGTCGAATGCGTTTTCTTTTCGTCAAACACTTGTCACAGTGTCACGACAGCTGGGGTGGTCAAATACATACAGGATTCAGTGACAGAGGTGCCACACCCACGCCAGCCCCGCCCCCTGCCGTCACCCTCTGGATCAAACTCACTTCTACTCCCAGAACTGGCTGTTCAGTAAACACATAAAAGGGCACACTCAGTATAGTGCTATGATAAGATGTGGAGGATAAACAGCAACCTGAAGCTAGAGGGTATCAGCAGGAAGTTGACAGGATAAACTGGTCAATGACTATGACCCGAGTTACAAACATGTTGGAGATATGGCACAAAGTGAGACTGGCTGTATTATCTAATCACCTTGATCGTGTATTTGGAACACTTCTGATATTTCTCTTATTGTACAAACCTTACTTTCAACAGCACATTAAGTTATCTGACTAACTGAGAACTCGCCATTGTGAAAACAAAGTGAGTTCAAACAGATAATTTATTAAAACTTGCCACTTTGGTCTGGAAACATGCAAATTCTAATTAAAGTGATAAGATCTGACTTTCTAACAGCTGATAATGTGTTTTGATCTACATTCATATAAAATCAGCTCCACAGTCTTGATGGGTTTGAAAACTAATATGAATGCTGATAGGTAATTAAACTCGGCAGAAGGGAAACAAGAATTTTGAGAAAAAAGAAAAAAAAAAACCATCAATAGTGAGGAATAGACTAAAACAAGTGTAAAGTGATCAGTATAAAAGGGAAGAATGTTCTAGAGGATGTACATGTTATATCTTCTTTTTCCCCCCTGTCTCTTAGCTACATATGCACATGAAGATCAGCAGCAGTATGAGACCAGTTCAGGTCTATCCATAGCGGTGATGCTAGAGCTTTTTTGCCGCTGTTCTGAGACCAGTTCTCCTCCACCTCCCATGAGTTACAGAAACCCCTTAAACGTGGATGGTTGTGGCAGGATGAGGCAGGACTTTTAACACTGGTCTCTCTCTCTCTGTCTCTCTCTCCCCCTGTCTCTCTCTCTCTCTCTCTCTCTCTCCCTCTCTCTCTCTCTGTGTCTGTCTTTCTTTCCCCACCCCAATCCATTCACAAGCTTGAGATTTAGACAGTTTTTTTTCCACAAATTGATAATGAGGTTTGAATGCAGCTCACCGTGAATCAGGGCCTTTACACTTCAAAGCGTCAGTATAAGTGGCTGGACCATTAAAGGGGAGGGATAGATTGCTCTTTGAGAGTGGGGGGGGGGGGGGGGGGGGGGGGGGGGGGGGGGGGGGGGGGGGGGAATAAACCACTTACCTTGGCTGGTTTGATTACTGCTCTGTGACCCACAAGTAAACACAATGTTCTGACAGGAATAGTATAGATCTCTTTATGACCAAGAAACAAAAGCATGAGAATTAATTGTTCATTTGTTGGCTGGTTTAATATAGTCAGATAACCTTAAATTAAATATCTGAAAAAGGAAAACTGACTAATGTGGCACTATATTGCCACATGTAGTCTCTCTATCCAGTCAGTGTCATAGGTCTACAGGTGGCAATATAGCACCACAACATGTTTGGATCCAGACCTCATTTTGATTTCAACCACAACAGCTGGAGGCCTGTTTTTTTTTTTTTTTTTTTCAAATGTTTAATCAAGATCTAAATGATCCACCACTTTTTCATCCAGCAAGTTTTTAGATTGAGTACATCTTATATCTAACCCATGTTTATTCATGAAGACACAGCCTAGCTCGCCTTATTAAAATGACAGTTCATTACCAAATAGCTTTCACCTTGTCCTAGATTATGATAAGTACTTAGATACTGAGTCCTCTGGATATAGCAGTGAATCTCATATCTGTGATGTTAGTATGACATTAATTCAGAGTCAAAAATAACTCAATGCATGTTTATCATAAACCATGCATTTTCTGCTAGGGTTTTTTTTTTTTTCTTCCTTTCTTTCTTTCTTTTTTTTTTTACTCGGGTGAGCACACAGCGTAACACTGAACAGGGAAAATCTGTGACATCTGTAGAAACTGGTCAATTCACAATTTCACAATCGCAAGATAACCAATGGCATCCCAGTCCATTGTCAGCAGTCTCGCTGACTGGATATTAAACTTGAACATTTATGTGTGAGATACGGTGTTGGTGAAATGCCTGAGACATTGTGAGCAGAATATTTTATTGTGAGAGCAGAATATTCATTTTGTGTGTAAGATATTTTTTTTTTTTTTTTACGAAAACTGAGCAAAGTTTCAAAGACTTCAGATATACACAATACTTAAAAACCTGCTCGTTCACAGACTCTGTAGATTTTGAATTGGCTATCTCAATCTTACACTAAAGAGCTAGTTTGCATATGCTACGGAAGCGCAGTCCGTGGAATT
Organism: Chanos chanos; assembly: GCF_902362185.1. Lineage (NCBI taxonomy): Eukaryota > Metazoa > Chordata > Actinopteri > Gonorynchiformes > Chanidae > Chanos > Chanos chanos. Next base: position 10,659,908 of record NC_044507.1, read on the forward strand.
TACTGAGCCAGCTATTTATTATGAAAAATCTATTGACTAGCCAGTCAGCTGGCTTAATTTAGCAAACTAACCGACCTTGCTAAATACACAGATTACCTGTCCAGACAAATCGAATAAACATGTGTTAATGCATATTTAAAAGAGGAATGTACCATCTGGTTATTTGGGCTGTTGAAAAACCCAGGTGAAATGAATTAAATCACTGTCCCTTACAAACAAAACACTCTTGTGCATTTTAGGTACGAGGTATTACTCCTATGTAGTCACCACACCAACCAATCACACAACTAAACACACTTCTGTCAGGTTAGCACAATCTGTGAGCTGATGGCAGAGAGAGCAGTCACAAATGAGATGTTTATTTTGGAAAAATACGACCGCAGGCAGAGGGAAATGAGCGGGGAAAAAAAGCCCCAGAACGTTTAGAACTGGGTAGAACTGAGGTCAGTACAGTGCAGAGGCAGGGTTAAAAAAATCTGTGCCTACTTCTACTGTCAGCAAACTTTTCTCAGTTAGTAAATCAGGCCTTTCACCCCTGCACTCCTCAAAATGCGTCATGATCTAGGTGTATGAAATATTTGGCTGAATTCACTCCGATATCTTAGTGTGGCATTAATATTATGCCAGTCAACATGCCTGGTAACCACTACACGACAGAAAAGTCACAAGCTGGTCTTTTTTTTCACGCGTGATTCCTCGATGGTGGAATAGTTGTCCGATCCCGTCTGACCTTCAAAGTCCCTCGCAACTTTCAACAAGTACCTAAAGACTCATCTGTCCCATGAAAACCTCACCACCAGATCTGAGGACTAACTCACTCCCTTATGCTTGACTCCTTACTCGCTGACTGATAGTTAAAATCACTTATGTTCCAGAATATACAGTATGTATTTCTTCTCTCTCACTATATATATTGCCTGCTACTCCCTGGTCGATACTCTTTGCTATTGCTTTAGGCTGACCTGATTTCTTGACACTCTGTGATGGGTATTACCCAGCACTTATTTATGAGCTATTTCATTTCAAACTGTACATTACCACTTTAGATGAGGATGTCATAAAACCTGCTTTGCTGTTGCTATGGTAGTGTTGCTCTCTCACTGATTACTGTTTATAGCATTCTAACTATTAGCATTGCTTCATCCCAAACTTTGGGGCGATGTCTTCACCCGCACTTTTGTAGCCCCTTGATCACGGGCAGGGGTTGAGTCTGTCTTTGACTGCTGTTTACTCTTTTTTCTTCTTTCAGCTGTTCTTGCACTTGTCTCTGGTCTATCACTGAACTTAGCGGTGGTACACATAGCACAGTCAGCTCCTCTCACAGCTACATGCTTGAGTTTTCATTGTGCCTCACTTGTAAGTCGCTTTAGATGAAACTATCTGCTAAATGAATAAGTGTAAATGTAAATTTAAATATAGACTCCATGTATGCTCGATATGGTGGAAATATATGTAACTGACAGTATAGTTATCTCTTATAATAAATGGGAGCAGGTGGTACTGTAGTCAAAGAACAACACGGACACGATTAGCTTGTGGATCCTAAAATTATATCAAAATGTGTAGGACAATACTTGTTTTCAGGGTATTTAAGAAAGGATTACAAAAATGAAAAAAAGAAAAAAAAAAGTCATGAATAGAACAATGATTGAATGTATTAAATGAGAGGAAACATGTAAGTATGGTAACGCAACCACACAGACATGGTCTTGTTACTTTAGGAGAACATTATGTAGAAAGTTTTGAGTTTTTCTTCAAAAGAAAAAAAAAGGAGGTATGGAGCGGTACAGGTCATCCCTTTGGGGGATGAAGAATCAGAACAAAAAACAACAGCGAATAATGAAAGAGAAATTAAAGAGACTGCTGCTTCGCCAATGCTTTCATGTAGCGTATCAACAAAGAACTTATTACATTAAAAAAAAAAGAAAGAAAAAAAAAAAGCTACTTATCCTTAGTAGAATATTTTAATATTTATAACCTTGTTTTTTTCTGTTGACCTTGGGATCAACACTTAAAAAGCTGAGATAATGAGATTAGGGTTTTGTTTTTCTTTTTTTTTTCTTCTTTTTTTCTTGACAATAGATAACAGTCTATCAGTGTGAGACAGTGATGGATGCTGAAACGCAAAAAGTTTCACAGATCTCTTTTAATACCCTTGGGTTTTGTCACAACTTTTGATCCCGTACAAAGTTCTTATTTACCTTCAAATACGTTGTATCATCACCAAGTTATCGTATGTATCAAAATATCCACACAAAGAGAGCTGATTGAGAATGAGTTTTTATGGCTTTCATAATCAGAATAAATATTATTATATCGACCTAGATACGATATCGGTCTTAGATCAGTAAGCTCACTCTGAAATGCTTGATGGGCATGGGCCGCAGTGTCTTATTTGGGCAATGTATCCTGATGGAAATGAAAAGCCAATCTGAAAGTGTTCTGTTTGAGATTATGAGTAGATTACTGGGACATACGTTCTTGTTGTTGAGGAAAAAACTCATCATGAAGTTGATTACCTCTGTTCCCAAGAGTCTGGCTGAGTGACAGCTGGTTTGAGGAGGTACCACACAAACACTTACAGCATCAAACAACATATAGAGAACTGGGCCAACATAAAAAAAAAAAAAAAAGCCTGTTCCCTTCTGGGAACTATATCACAGATTCCAGTCATCATCTGAACATGTAGAGCCATGTAAGATAAATTGCACAGCAAGACAGCAGGAAAAAAAAAAAAAAAAGCAAGCAGGAAATTATGGAAAGTATAATTTATTTACTCATTCACTCTTTGATTAATGTAGCCTGAAACAATAAACAGCACCGAATTGATTTCTGCTCTTTTTTTAATTACTTCAGTTTCAAACCACAGAGCAAGAACCAATCAAAGAGCTTGCCTGGCTTTGATCTCAGAGACTCATATCATACTTCCACCAGAGGATGACTTCATGAGAGTAATATATCTAATTGCCTGAAAGAAAACAGATTACAAATATCAAATTATGACCTGTTTATTCGTCATGGCAAACAATTTAGAGCTATTTTTAATGAGGTGTCATTTTACTGTTTGGGGTGTATGTAAATAAACCAATTAAAAAGTACAAGTGGAACTCTTGTGGCATGTAACTCATTTTATGCAGTCAGCCAAAGCACTGCCCTGGAACTTTACCACAAAGTCCCACAGACTGAGCTGTCTTCCTGCAGACGTCATTGCTGTGCTTATGACAACACAACGAAACGTTTTTAAAATTGCAAAAATACTTACAATTAAAATTAAAAGGTACTTAAATTAAAAAGTACTTAAAATGAAAAGTACTTACATTATGCCATGTGTACGTTGGTGGCAGAAAAAAAAAAACTAATAACACCAAATTTAACTTGGAATTGAATGTAACATTTATTTGATTTTTAATGTATAGCACAAGACTAGTTCATGAGAGGAAGTCATTTTTAAAGCATTGATTTGAGGCTGTAGCTCAAGGTTTTGTTTTTTCTGCTGGTCAAGCTGTCAGATATGTCTTGATGATATAGACCATATAGCTCTTAGTAAAGCACAGAAAAGGAAAAGCTTAAATCAGCACAAGTTGAACAGACAACTGCCTCTTCTCTGGGGCAAACGCACTCACTATAGTTTTTAACTACAAGTATGGCTGTGACTGCACAGGTTTAACCTTTGTGACAGGAATCAAGGCTCAGGATGGAATAATTGAGGGGAAAGAAAAAATAACTGAAATTTTACATCATGCTGTTTTAACTAAAATGTCTAGTTATTGAAAACGATTGCAACATTGCAAAGGGCCATAAATCAAGTATAAAGTAGAGGCTGAGGGCAGTGGGTCTGGTAGCGATTCAGATTCGGTGGTCTGCAACTTGAAGAAAGCCAGTGCAGCTGGGTGCCTTGCAGTTTAAGACACAGGTGATTTTTACAGCACAGCGTGGCTGACACGAAGAGCTGGTCCCTTAAGTTTCCAAGTAACATCTGGTTTCTCAGAAACACTCACCTCACTTACACCCACACCCAAACACACAAACATACACACACACACACACACACACACACACACACACACACACACACACACACACACATTTTCAACATCAGCTCTGTAGAGGATCCTCTCCAGCTCCCCGCATGAGGGTGAATGCACTAACCTGTTTGTCAGAGAAAAAAAAAAAAAAAAAAATCAGGACAACAGTTCCTGGAATTGTGGGTTTGTTGAGGGAAACATGAGCTATTTGTAAGAAACTATATAAGTGTCCTTGTGGTCTCGGACAAAAATAAAGCATATATTCAATGAACAAGTAGCACTGACTTAGGAGCATGTGTCTCCTTTGGACATGGATATTAAAATAATTAAACAGATTCCTAACTGGCAGTCATTCATTTTTCCTCATTTCAGTGTTACAGAAAATATATGAACTGTATTTTGCGGAGGGAAAATATTGTGCTTAATCATTACTACTCTACTCAGAGACCAGCATGTAAAATCATTCATTTCATTTGGATGTCAAAAGTATTTCTGTTTCTCTCTCCTTTTTTTATTTTGTAAAGTCTTGAAAACAGCCAATGGGTGCTGAGAATCTGACGAAGTGGTTTGAAATTTACCTTCATTTTATATTATTTTCATGCAAACTCTCAAAGCACAATTCATTGAGAGAGAGAGAGAGAGAGAGAGAGAGAGAAAGAGAGAGAGGCAGAAGGAGAGACAGAGAGATTCTTTGCCTGCCCAGTTCTTGAAACATTCTTTGTCTCCTTGGTAAACTTCTAACAAAATACTTGGCATTCCCCAGAGAACAGTTATGTCCTAAAATGTTTGTGATGGCACACACACACAAACACACACACACACACGCAAAAGAATGAAGTTTCTTTTCTTAATGAATTCGACAGAGAACAGAGGGAAGCAGCAGGGCTCCCTGATGACTTACAGACAAGACAAAAAAAAAAAGAAAGAAAACAGTGAAAAACACCACAACCATCCTCTCACAAATATGCCCCGTGTCAGAACCTTCACTGTCAACAGTTCCAAATCACAAGCACGAGCCTTTGTCTCTTGCCCTTGAGCAAAATGTTTTCCATGTGCGACACTGTCACGGCACACTACTCAAAACCCGAAAAGAAACAATTTATGCTGAGAAAAGAAAAAACAAAAAAAAACACACGATCCAATAAAAGATATTCAAAAATTTTTTTTTGTCTTTTTTTTTTAACACGATTGCATTCAGTCCGTTTTCAACACGATGACACAAGACGTCACTGACACTTGAAGGAGGATAACATATTGTTGGAAGTCACACGTCTAGGAGGACGTTGTTTAAATGTTCTTGAATCTTATTCAGAAATGACAAAGTCGTCAAAAATGTTATTGTTTGATTGCAAACGTGGGAATTGAAATTTCCGTAACCATACAGAACTATGAATAACTGGGAGGCCAGAATGTCAGATATGCACAGATAACTTAATATTGTGAAACACTGTACTTACTGTAGTCACGGATGATGCTACATTGTGCAATGAATATTTTGCAATCTATTCCCTCATTGGTCCTTACAGCAAACGTTCGCAGCCCTCTTATGTACAAGTCAAAACTTGTGCACAAAAGCTGTCTTAAGTTCTTTAAAAACTCAACTGAGACAACTCCTCTTATTGTGATCATAATCAGCTATATGGCAACCTGTCAACTTTGACAATAGCTATTAATTTACTGTCTGGGGAGTCAACCACAATCATCATAGTACCTTCAAACGTTAATGTGTCTATAATATTATCATCACAAAGGCCCGTTTTTCTATTCAGCCGGTCTGAAAATATCTGCTGCCCTAATTGCTTTTGTAGACCGCTGTGAAATATGAAATTGGATTAGATTTCTGAGCTCACCGCTGAATGTCAGCCGCGTAAATGGGACACTCAAAAACACCGTCCGTAATGACTGATTCAGGGCAGGTATCGTGCGTAGTGTCAAAAACCTCAGCTGCGGTAGACCGGAGGAACTAAAAAACGCGTTTAAAACAAGCAGAGAGAGGGAGAGGCAATAACCGCAGTTCTAATGACTCGACTTTGAGGTTTCTTCTCATCTGGACCAGGTTCAGTAACTACCATTTTTATTCTCTTTGAAGGAAGTGCTGTCTTTTTTTTCTGATTCTCATTAAAAACAGCCTCTGTGCTTTCTGCACTGGGGTATGAGAGTGTGTTTGTGTTGAATGACACAGTTTATGCCAAATGTCCCGAGGTTTGATGCATGTGAAATCTCTTTTACCATCAGCTATGGAACCGAGTGACTCATAGACTTCTAAAAGTTCAGACTTTACCTGAGGCAAGAGACACGGAGTCACTCGCAAATTATCCTGCGTTATAGGGTTAACCTTGTCTACTCGACCATTCGGTGACGCACTTCCAGAGTTAGGGCCCTTAGTAGCCACATCACATTTTCATGTTCCACTCAAACTCTGTTCTCAAAATTCAATGCACAACGCACCACTTAATGGGTTCAAATACATTCTACGTTATTTATATATTTATTTTTTTTCCATTCGCTGTGCCCTTACCCTCTCCTTCAAAGCCGACTGGATGTTCAGGTTCACTTCAGAGATGGCATTATGGAGCTCCTTCAAGGCTTTTAGTGATTCTATCTCTTGTCATTTGATACTGTACCCAAAAGATGAAAGGTCTTTTGAAAGATATATCTGCTACTCATTATATTCTGCCACTATTTCTTTTTCTTTCTAAAGAAAAAAAACAAACAAAAAAAACCAAGATTGTGTCATTGTATTTACCTAACTTGCAACTCTGAAAAAAAAAAAAAAAAAATTCAAGGTCTCCATCTTAATGTTGTCATATTAATGGAGCCAGTCCTATAGAGAGGATCCTAACGAAATGTACGACGGCACCTGATGCTGTCCGGAAGCTTTGAATTCCAGTGTAATATTTCTGTTCAAGGGCCCTCAAATACTTGAACACATTAGAGCCCATAGCATCGCTTATATCCAGTTTAACCCCATGGTTACAATGTGATAAGATAACCTTTGGATCCATGCACCTCACAAACCTTCTACAAACACTCACTGCCTTTCCCAAGATGCTGAATACGACGTGAGAGAAAATTCTCTTCCTGTGCTGTCATGTTCTCTCTAAAGTTTTACTATCCTTTAGCAATTTTGCTTTTTTTCTTTTTAAAGTTCTCTGGTTTTCTTGTATTGTTTAGAGCTAGGAGTCAATTAAAAAAAAAGATAGCACTGCCCCGTCTAATGGGAGATGGTGGATTTTCTTTCCTGTTCATTCGGGAACTCTTAGGACTTTGTGGACACCCCCCCCCCCCCCCCCCCCCCCCCCCCCCCGTATTTCTCTGCAAATGTAACCTGTAACTGTATAGGCATTGATCCGTTTATGTTAATAAATCTCCACTGTATATATTCAGCTCTCAGATCAGATTGCGCTCTCTCTTTTTTGGCTCATGCTGTGTAATCTTAAGACAGCCTTCAACCCTTTTCGCTGGGCTAAGCTACGGAGAACAGGCCAGAGCGAGAGCTCTGAGTGATGGGAGTCATGGCTGCTTTAGTGCCTCAAATTGGAGGAGCAGCGGGGATCTCACAGCCTTTGATTTGCGGTAAGAGAGAAAAAGCTCAAAGCCTGGACTTTTCTTCTCAGAATGTGGAATATGCCCAGCACTGCACTAAAGAACAATATCACAGCAGAACACCACTCATTAGACTCTACGCCTAAGTCTATGCTAAGGGAACATGACATACAAGTTGTTCTCAGATTGTTGAAGATACCTGAGAATGGCTCTTATGTTGGAATAGCGTGAAGAAGAAAATTCCAAGCAAAGGTTTAGTAATGATGTTTGACAAAAGGATGCAAAAGATCTGTGGTGACCATGCAAATGAGCGAAATCACAACGTTTACGGTCACGGTAATGTTTAGACAAATTACAGAACGGTTGTTAGTCCTGTCACTGTGTTGTGATTTAGACAAATGTACGAGGCAGGGAAGATAGCTTTTCAGAGGAAAACCGTGTGATATAAATTTCTTTTTCTTTTCCTTTTCTTTTCCAGGTACTGATACCCGTCAACACGAAGAAAAAAAAAAAAAACGAATGTGATTTCAAATCAGCCATCATGGGATTTAAAGGCCTTTTCACAAAAAAAGAAAAAGAAAAGAAAAAAAACAACAACCCAGAAATTGAAAGCGTGGGCCTTCACACCCATCAATTTAGTTTGGCTTTTGCCAAAGAGTGGAAATCCTTTCGTGTACGGTACGCTTGACAAAGTCTGTACTTATCTTAGAAAGCTATTCAAGCAGATCACTTTTTTTTTTCAACGAACATCCACTTTTTTAAAAAACAGGCACACACTCAGGCACACACACACACACACACACACACACACACAGACTGCAGAGTGAAAAGCTGTGTATTCGTAAGCTGGTTGTAGCAGCCTGGTTATTAGATATACACCCTGTGGGTATGGTGTCATTGTTTTTCACTCAGTTCAGATGTTGGATTTGTAAATAGAAAAGAGAAAATGTGATGCATATTAATGAAAACTGTTGTACTTTTAAGCTGTTTTCAAAAGAAGCCAAACTGTTTTCATTGTGTAGTATAATTAGACATTTAATACTTGATAACATAACATAACACGTAATAGCAGAAAAATGCAATAAAAAGATATTGCTTGACATTCTGTTCAGCTCTAATACAAATAATTTAAATTAAATCAAGGGTATGATTCATTGACTCAGACAGCTACTGTACATTTGGATTTTGGATCTTACTTCTCATTCACTTAAATCTTAAAATGAACATAATCTTATGTGGTAACTGTGATGTGACATCTGTGATCCTTTTACAGTTGGCTTTGGAGGTAGACTTACTGTGAGTGCTTTATAAACATAACAAACATACAGCAATGAATAAATCTGTCTAACTTTACAGTGGGCATGTTGTACTATGAAAGGATTCAGAGTAGAATATGATGGATGAAAATGATATTAACCTAAAATGCTCTTGACTTTTTCCTTTCTTTCTTTCTTTCTTTCTTTCTTTCTTTCTTTCTTTCTTTCTTTTTTTTTTTGCTGCGCATTTAATTTGGCGCAGGAAAAATAGTTGGACGTATATTGGCCAAACTTAATATGGTAATGGAACATTCTCAGCAGAATTAGAGAATTAAAATGATGTACTGTTGTATAGAACATTTCACCTTAATTCAGATTCTTCACAGAAACAGCAGCCTGCAGGGAGGTAATTGCTTATAAATGAATTGGACCTGCTGCCACAAAACAACTAGGCAGTGAATATGACTGTATTATATGGACAGGGAACAGTACACTGGATGGAAGTCCACAGCTTGAGGGTCTTATGTTGAAAATGAAACAAAACCATATCAGGCACTGATCAATTTTGAGACTAAGGAGAAGCAGAAACCAGCAATTTCTTTGGCTTTGGCATATGTACTGTATACCTTCATTCATTTAGCGAGGCATACACAGACAAATTGGAACAAGAATGCTTTGTCTATCCTATTACTGATAAGAACACTGACTTTAAAAGCCATTTCCAAACACACAGAGAGTACACTATGTGACTAGATAAGCCAATATATTCCCCTTGATCCATTTAGTGCTCAGACCCATTAGAGTCTCACTCCCCTCAGTGGAATTGTGAACAGAAAAAAGGACCAGTGTGTATCTTGAGAGACGTCAACTAATGTGGACAGAGAATACATTGCGGCATAGAGGCTTGTCTGGGCTAGAGGAGGATGAATATCAGTCAGAGGGTCGCTCTGACTGGAAGTCATTCTCAGACCCAGCAGCACTGGGAGAAAGCCTGGGAACCCTTTTCAGCACAGGCATGTACTGTGCCCTGTGAACTGGTACTGATAAAGCAGCTGCTATTCGAAAAGGACATTCTGGAAGTAGAATGATTCATAATTTGGAGCAGAATGTAGAAGGTATGCGTGAAGCATTTCATATTGATATTTAACAAAGAATCATTTTTTTCTTCTGACAGTTTTGCTAGTTTAGTTACCACAGTTCAATTAGTTTAGTTTACCACATCTAGGCAATGGAGTTCAAAATCACCTTCCTAATAATGATTGGTCACAGTGAGACTGACAGGCTTTTTTTCCTCTCACAGAAAGCTCTTGAATCCTGCCTTCTCTCTGCCACTGTGGCAGCTCCTAAATAATCCTGCTTAGGATATCTTGTGAGGTGTCCCAAATTTTGAATGAGTTAAAAATACATCTAATTTTATACTTTTATACAAAACCACAAAATTTCAAAATTTCGGCAAGTGCTCCTAGTTTTATACTTAGAAATATAAACTATTCATATATATTCCTGCAGCTTAAAGGGACTCAAATTCAGAACACCTCATGAGTTGTCCTATGTACTTTAGAAGTGGCACAGCATCAGTGAGACAGAAATTCAGCTCCCTATCAAGCTGAAATTCACTGCCATGTTGTGATACCTGACAGCGGGACAAAAAAACCAACCAACCAAACAAACAAACAAACAAATAAAAAGCCCTGAAATATAATAGCTTTCATTTCAATGTGATGTCACCATATTTGAGGGAACCAAAGCTAGACTCATAAATGCCAACAGCTGTTTCACTTTGCGAGTTGATTTAAGCTACGCTAATGAGGTAAATCTTACTCTTCACCAACACTAAGAACGATTAGCTTTACGAATGTCTCCCACATCCTTATCTGAGCTAGGATTGATTTTACTCTGAAACTCACTTTTACAGCACAACTCCAGGGAGTAACTTGTTTACCGGACACCAGCCCTGATCAAGCATGAGCCTTGGTCAGCAGAAGTTCTCAAGTGCGTTTACGCTTATATAAGAGTGATGACATTAGTGCGTTGGCCCATGAGTGAATATATGAGAATCAGGGGATCAGCCCTCTTTCTCTCTCTCTCTCTCTCTATCTCTGTGTTTATGTGACAAGCCGTTAACCATTTCCATGCACGCTTTTCAGCCACAGTCATGCAGCAGGAACAAATTTGCACCAGCTCTGTAACCGCAGTCCATAGACAGCTGTTGTCTGCTGGATGCTCCAAGCTCTTGTGTATTTAGATTCCTCAAGTGAACTCCAAGGCTCAGGTGGTTGGAAAGCCCACTCATCAATGCAGGACAGTGAACAGTGGCAGGTGAACCAGGCTGGAATCCCCCAGTGAGCCCCATGCTCAGGGGGTGCGTAGCACCCGAACGAGGCCTTGTGACTCTCATAAACCTATGGGTGAGGAAATGAAATGAGTTTACACTAATTAAGTATGCCATATGCTACCACTTCCCCTTCACGCTCTCTGTGCAAATGGCATATGCTCAGGGAGACAATCAGTTGTTTGTGCAGATGAGAAACAACAGCACGAATACCGCAGAGGTTTTGGAAACCATTGAGTGTCAAGCGTAGATGGGGCTGTGCCTCTCTGTTTTAGGCGTGGTGACTTTGCAGGTGTGCCCTAAGAATAGGTGTTGTTGACCGAGTCCCGCCCAAGTAACTGTTATCAATCACATTTATATGAAAAGTGAGAGAAAAAATGGGCTGTGATGTATTTGGTTACAAAACTGGTTACACTCTTAATTCAGTTACTGATTCTTGTATTTGTTTCTTCGTGAATTTATTCTTATTCGTTAGTCGCTCTTATTCGTTTTCATAAGAATGTGTCCTTTGATTTTCTTGATTTTGGGGGGAGTTTCCTTATATAGCTACACATAATCAGATGTGTCTGTTGTGAAGTGTGAGTGAATCAGTATATCTGCGGTATGTCTATTTAACCGCATATGATAATTCACAGTGTGAGGCATGATGTAGTTCTTTTCATTTGATGCAACATTGATTTTCTTGTTCTAATGCGCATAATTCTGAAGGAATGAGAGACCTTGTTTAAAAATCATGGTTGTGATATTGTAGTGCTATTCTTGATATAGTATGTTTCACAGAAAGGAGTTCATTTCAATAAAACAATAGAATCTGATTCAATCAAATATTCTTTTTCTGAATCTGTCTTCTTTAGATCCAAGCCCCTTTTGTGTTTGATTTTGTGAGCCAAGAGAGATAAAGCCAACGAAAGTTTCCCAGAGGCATTTGGTTGTCTTTATTGGAGGCTAATTAAACCCAAGTCTTTCACAAGTCCACAGAACATCAATTGTGTCTTTGTTGTGGTCATATCCAGTCCCAACACGGTGTTGGATTTAAACTCACAGAAGTTGTTGTTCTGCTGAAGCCATGAAACCCTGGTCGATTGTGTTCTCATGCACAAAAGCTTGGCTTTGCAATCAATGTATCCTCCAGCACTGAGGCATTAAGTGGGATTACAGTTGTAAAGACACATTTTGAACCAGGAGCTCAGTCAGGACCCTAATTAATGGTCCGTTCTCCAGCACTTGTTCTTCAGACTTCTGATCTTCTACAGCTGGGTGATGTTAATAAAGTCCTTGGACAGATTCGGCTGGAAATCGTTCATTAAAAAACAATAATTATTCCCATCAAGCTTCAGTTATGGATGGAATTATGGATGGATGGAATGTTGAGCCTACTTGAAAACAGTGACCACATTGTCTCCACATGTATCCACATGTCACTAACTTAAATGAAGTCTTGTGTTTGCTCAAATTTCACAAATTAATTTGACAACATCTGCTTGATTGAGTCAAAGCACGTTTACCTGCTGTTCTTTAGTAAACTTTACCAACTAGACAAATTACAATGCATTGCTCTTGACGATCATGTTTAATCATATGCTGTTTTGCGTTTTCTCCCTCATGACACTCAAACAACGTCCTGATGAAATTAGCATCCATCTTAATTGAGAGAGCATCAGATTCCCCCAACTTTACACTAAGTGATTGCCCTCAATATGAATGGTTTTTCATTGGCTACTGAGGTTTGCTGCGTGTCTTGTTTGATATCCTTGTAAATAGAGGGAGCAACTGGAGATCTGTTCACTGTCAGATGGTCATGTACTGATATCTTTTGATAGTTTCCCATCAGTCACTGTTATTAGCCTCACGGTTGCCTCATTTTGCTGGATCCGCGCAGAATTTTGTGTGGTACGCACTTTAGAAAAGAGAGTATGGAGAAGAGAGTCATTCAGGGAGCATCATAACAGAGGCTTCTGATTACGTCTGCGGAATTCAATTAATCTGACACAGACAGATGGACTCCTTGTCACAAGAGAGGATTGTCATTTGTTAGTGTCAATGGGTAGGGAGCGTGGCAAGGCCGTCTGGCCCAAACTTGTCTGCATGGAAACAAAGGGAACGAATCATGGCTTAGACATGTTCTAGTAACTCACAGTAATTGTTAGTTTGCCAAATGGGTGATCAGTATATCTCAACGCAGCCTCTGTCAAGTTAAGAGATGAATTTAAGTTCTGTTCACGAATTATACAAGAAACGTGAAAAACATTGGATTGTTTACCGTAAATGAACGAAGTTATAATTTGTAACCTGAACTGAAACTTAATTAATGTCGAGCCTACACCGTAATTGTTTCAACACTTTTCACAGCATGTTTGGCAATCAATCAAACACCTTTTGCTTCTGTAAAACTTTCCATGCAAAACTTGATCAGTGACTGATGGTGCGCTATGACGATCCTGATCAATCACCAAACAGCAAACACATTACTATTTTTTTCTACGTCTGCAAAAAAATTTGCATTCAATAGATTAGGCCAATGTGTGGAGCTAAGGAATGTGTTTTCGAAGATGTTATTTGGACATAAAGTTCCAGAGAATGAGGTGTACTCTGAATTTAAATTTCTGCCCCCGGTGCAGATTGTGTCTTTGATTAAGAGGGTGCTTTACCATTGATTACTCCTGGAGGAGATGAAGCACAGGAGTAGAAGTGTTTTAGAGGTGTCTCAGCAATGAGCTGCCCAAGGATGTTTGAGTCTTACACTTTGTTCTTTCTCTTTCTTTCTTTCTTTCTTTCTTTTACACAGCTGACCTAAGAGGAGTTTTCGTTCTCCTTCATACTTTTTTTCCTTCTTCTTTTCTTTTTTTTTTTTTTTTTTTTTTTAAGAACCATTTAGACTAAAACTAGACATAAATGTGGTTGAAAAGTTTTAGCCCATGAAGTTCTGTTCCATTTTACCTCTTTGCTGATGTGCTGGGTGAATTATGTATGAGTTTCCTCTGAAGATGAGAGCTGTATGGAATTCATTGTGGAATTGCTGACAGTTCTAGTGCACCTTGATCCAGGGGGAGAAAGACAGCAGACAAAAAAAAAAAAAAAAAAAAGCCAGAAAAAAAAGAAAAATAAACCCTTACCTTTCTAGAATAGACTGGAGCAGTCACTAGGAAGAAGCAAACACTCTACCAGTCCATCTAATCCCTCATCACTTGTTCTTTAGGTTCTGTTATTGTGTTGGGGGATGGTGACCAAAGCAGATCTTACTGCACAGTGAGATAAACACATCCTCCCTCTGTCAGATTCTGCTACTGCGTTTCATGAATACATCTACCGAGAGCCACTTTTAACATATTTCTCAAAGAAGAATGATATAAAATAAAATGTTTTTATGCTTCTACAATATGTCAGGTGTTGTAATTCTTTTTTTTAGATATTTTTCCAGGCATTATATGTGTATGTGTGTGCATGTGTGTGCGTATGTTTGTGTGAGGTGTGCGTGTGCGTGTGCGTGTGTGTGTGTGTGTGTGTGTGTGTGCATGTATGGTGGTGTCAGTTTCAATTTATCTGTACTTTGAGAAAAAAATTAGTTCACTGTGTATTGCCCTTTTTAGTATATCTTATAGTACTGGTAATATGTAAAGTAATGAAAACACAATGAAGCTGCTGATGTATTCTCATTGTATTGTGTAGTGGTAAGGTGTATTTTGTGAGCATTAGTATTATACGAATTAATGCGATGAATTACTACTAATTTTTATGTGGGTAAATGAAAAAAAAATTACTATCTGACCTGTGTGCGAGAGGCATCAACCTCAGTTCTCTCATTAGATATGGTAACATTTCTATCACACAAAAGTCAAGTAAAGTTTGGTTAATACATTATTAATACATTATTGGCTATTATTGGTTAATACATTATTGGCTTTTTCAGTCACGAGTATCCTTATTGTAGGTGCTTCTCCTACATACTCCTATTCCAACACCTTTCCCTTCCCTTACGTTTGCCTCAAGATATCACACACACAGACACACACACACACACAGTCCCAAGTGGCCCCAGGCCAATCAGAGGCTATAAAAAGCCTTCTCCTCATGAAATATAGAGGGTGTGCAGAATTAAATTTTATGCCGCCTATTACTCCAAATTGTAATATGCCTAATTAGTCCATGTCATGTCAGAGTGCTTTGGCAACAATCGTATGTGCTCCCTGAGAAGAATTTCGGTCAACAGGGCAAGTGAGGAGAGTCGATTGAGCCTGTAATTCATCCTATCAAAGATACAAATGATTTTTCAGGATTCCTCTAGTCTGAATATCATGTGACATCAATGATATGATATCAATCATCTATGATATTACATTACATCTAATGATGATTATAAATGTGCTTTGTTGATAATAACTGCAAAATAAACATCTATGACAATTATCAAATAACATTATGGCCGAGTTGTATCAAGCTTTAAATTATTGTGCCTTCCACGATATTGTGTTAAAACAAACATTTGCTGAATGATCTTTTTTTAAGTAAATAATTTATTCTGACTAATAAAGTCCTGTTAGAGGTCTGTCAGTATTTTCTGTTATTCATCTGCAAGTTACATATCCAGTCATTATTGGCACTTACTTAACAAGGCACCTTTGATATGAAACTAATCTCATTCACATTAACTATATTTCCAGTCAACACTGAAACTGACATTTCTTAAAAATGTATCACACTGTGAGAAAGCTGTGACTGGCAGGTGGAGTAAATCACATTACATTTACCACACTGAGGTTAGGATTCATACTCTGTGCTTTATTATAGGCTGTAACGTATTACCTGATCCTGTCTCAGCAAATGAATTTCTACAGAGTGCTCCCAAGAGGAATCTGTCTATCCTCAAATACAGCCCCCCCCCCACACACACACAGGGAGGGGTTGGTGGTATGGGGGTCACTGAGTGTGTGTCAGGGTAGTTATGATGGTGAGCTTTGAGTGATGAGAATGACAGTGGCTTATGTTTACTCTGGGCTTCGGTGACTTTACAAATAAAGATACTGGAGACTTGAGTAGATTCACTGAGACAGAGCGTGCTCCTTTAAAGGCTCTCTGATCTTTAACTAAATGACACACAGAATCAGAGAAGATTTTAATGGCGATGAAGAAAATGCCATAACAAATGTTTGTTTACCCAACTGAAATGGCGCATCTGGTGGGTTTTTTTTTCTTTTTCCTGCAGCTCTTCTTTTAACATTTAAGAAAAAATAACAGTAAGAAATGGCGATCAGCTGGTACCCAGGAGACTTGGATCTTTAGTTTCATGACGTGTTTAATCTTCAGTAGCCTATAAAACAGACACGATATGTCACTGTGAATGCGTCAGACGATGTGAAACTCTATTGACATTTTCCTTTGTCTGCTACATTTAGCAATATGGTTGTCCTGTTTCCCTGTAGCCATGCTTTGAGGAGAGATGTCGATACATTTTCCTTTCACACCAGCCTGTGACCTTTCCTTGATCAATGTTTTCCAAGAAAGAGGTAATTTGTGCTCTGGAGGGCAAGGTGATTCTGCTTCTTGCTTCTGTCGGCAGCAAGGTGTCTGCTACACACTTGACTCCAAATCAACCTCAGAACACGCACAGACACACGCACACACTCTTGTACACACACACACAGACACACAGACACACACACACACATACTCTGACAATTACACACATTCATTCACACCCACACACACACACACACACGCATACACACACTCACACAAACACACACACACACACACACACACACAAACACACACACACACACACACACACACACGCATGCACACACACACACATTCTGATCATTTTCTATCTGCGGGCTACATCTGCTCTCAGCTTCAGTTCCTGTCTTCCCAAGATGCCTAGATTTGTCACTAGGGTTGAGAGGGACAGAGGACGGTAGAATTGCATTGGGTGTGAAGACATGGGTGATTAGTTGTGCGGTTGACTCAGGCAACTTGGGGCTTTTGTGTGTCAAAACAGGATGGAAAAGCCAATGAAACACTTCTCTAAGGGTGTCATAAACTCCGCTTTATTGCCCGTTTGTGTTGCCTTGCAGATTAAGTTCAAAGAGAGATGGTCTCCCAGCTCCCTCCATCTTAAATCCGGTTTCGATTGAGTTTCTTCTGCGAATATACTCCGCGTGGCGCAAAGAAATATCCCTGGAGTCAGCAGCTGGAGGAAAAACAGTGATTGTATAGGATGAAGGACTTTTCCCATGAGGTTATTTTAACTCCCCAGGCTCTGTGCATTGCAGTACTCTCTCCATTAAATCATAATCATTTCCAGTGACTCGAAATAAAATGACTTAAGTTTCTACTCTGTTAAAAAATAGAAGGAATGACTTTGTATCTGTAAAATCTGGGGGAGGAAAAAAAAACAACCTTTTTATGTCATATGATCACAAACAAAAAGATCTGTGGAGATGTTACCTTGCTTGGGGATTTATTTGCTAAAAATATGCAAAAAAGGAAAAAAAAATATATTCACAAGATCGGCTGAACTTGAGGCTAAAAAACAAGGTGGTTTGGGAAAACATTTGCTTTGAAAACATGGTTGAAAGGCTTGACGAGTCAAACATTTCGTGGTTGCTTGGTCTGATTAAACTTTCTGTGGAGTCAGCAAGAAAAGTGACTTAATGAGACATTAAATAAATAAACAAAACCTTGTATTTTAAAAAGTAACATATATATGACAGACTATCGAGAACAGGCTGTTGGTACATTTAGTTCCGAAACATTTTACAACTGTATAGAGATTTTCCTTAGAACTGAAGCTCAAATATACAAGTTCTGTAAGGACAAGGAAACTGTTATTTTAATGTATCACCACCAGAAAGTAGCCTGGTTAAAATTCAGTAAAACACCCAGGGATTGTCTATTCAGTCCCTGAGGACAGTTTACCCTATGATAAATCGTATACTTGACAGAGGATATTAGGTAACTTCTCGACCAACACAGTTTGGTACCATGGCTGGGTTGTTTTATATGGACTGCCATTCGCTACATACTCACTTTGAAACCTCTTAAATTTGTGTTATTTTCTCAAGTAAGGATCATCAACTGGTTTTTGTTTTTCTTATGTCAATACTCAAAAAGATTGAAATTTGGTTTTCAGATTACAAAATCAATGGGTCTTGCAAACAGTTGTAAGCCTGTTGCATCAACATCTAATTTAACCTCCTTCTCTCCCTTGAAAAATCCTATTAATTGCATTTTCCTTAACAAAAAAAGTCCTACAGCAAGGTAAAGTATTGCAATTTTATTAACACAAAATGAAGAGAAAACAAAGACATAGCATCTGGATTGATCCGACTGCGATAACAGACTCACCATATAGATGAAAATCTAAGTGCAGAACGGGTGAAACAGGCAAGAACTGAAACCTTTCATATCCACTTCTGTCTTACTTGAGAAAATGTTCTAAGCTAAAATTATCCAGTGAAATACATGCTATCGCAAGATATGCCCAGAAATTCTAAGTCTGTTATGGATTTTGCAGTTTTCCCCCTTTTTCTGTTGTTGGATTTCATGTGATATGTTGTTGTTTTGTACTACTTTACCGGTCTGTTCTCTTTTCTGTTATAGATTCTTTGAGACTTTTCAATTGCCTTATTTCCATCAAGCAATTTCACACTCCATAATTTGCAATTAAGTATCAAGAACAAATCTTGAAACGATACCAATGAAAAACCTCGAACGTAATATTGAAACAAAATAAAACAAAACCAAGAAAAAAGAGAGAGAGAGAGAGAGAGAGAGAGACCGGTTTTGCGAGGGCCCATGGATCGTATTTACGATAGAAACGCCTGTGTGCATTTTATGCTGGTGGATGTTTTTCAGTCTCTAAAACAGATGAAAGTGAAGCGATCCATCTTTATAAATTCCCTTAAGACAGAAAAACAATCCAGGCACCAGAAAAAGAGATATACTTAGAGGCAGTACCAGCCCCATTAGACAATGACAGCAGAATGATTAGACAGAGCAGAAAGCATCCATTAGGATTAAGAACACAGCGAGATCTACCCACTGAACACTCTGCCGTTCAGTTAGTGCTCCATTACCATTTTCCTCTTAAATGGGCCGTTTTTTGCGATCAAATATTTTTATTTGAAATGTATGTGCAAGACAGGAATGTGGATATGCAGGGGACGGTGACTGTATCAATGAATATGAGAAAAAAAAAATCACAAAACAGTAGGAAAAAAAAAGCCCCCTGTTGAATCCTGTATGCTTCTGATGAGCAGCAACACACAAAACTGATAGAAAGCTGTGAGCTGTACCCCACTATCTCTTGTTAATCTTTTTCCTTTGATGCACATTTTTTATGCTGACCTTAGGGTTTTTTTTGCTGAGCTGAGGCTGAAAAGATGGTCAGCATTCAGCAGCAGATCCATCCTCAGCAGAACAACACGGATGAACCTCAGAGGACGTCGACACGAAGGAGAAACTCAGCAGAAGATGGGTTATAATTTGAGAAGGAAGGTGATATTCCACACAGCTATGTTCGTGTAGACCACAAAACGCATAACCTTTGACTTATTCCATGGTCTTAACCCTGTGGTTCTCATACCATTTAGACATGTCCAGAGAAAAATGAGACAATACCAACGCATCACACCTCTTATAATTTACACAATGTAAGTAAATCTTTCTTGTGTGTTTTAACAGCTATTAGACAAGATATGATCAATCTCACTTAAAAGGCAATTAGCCATAGCTCTGTAGATTCTTTCATGCAGTATCCCTATAGAGATGATCAAATGAATAATTACTATTGGGTTGACATTCAAATCACAATGAGAAACCAAATACAGCTGCAGTCTGGATAATGATGATCATTAACCTCTTCTTGTAATTCCATAAGGAACGAGATGTCGAATACCACAGCTGAAGCTCTGTGTTGTTTAATATACCTGAAGTAAGGGGTACAGTTTTTTGGCAGCATTTCACCTCAGCAAATATGGATAAGTTTTAGCATCACATTAATGCTTTTGTATAACAGAATTATGTTAATGCCATTTCGGAACAGAATTGCATTAATGCAAGAATTACGCTCATGTCTTTGTGTAGGAAAATGACATTAATGCTTTTGTGGAACAGAATTACATTAATGCATTGCTATGTGCATGAACAAACTTTCTTAAACGTTAATTGCTGTCAAAGATTGTTGCTAAAAGCCTTTGCTTGTTTGCTTGGTAATCATATTAAAAGTGTTTAAACATGTTCTGGGTGGCTTTAAATGAGTTTACTGATATACAGACATGATATCTGATTACTGTACTTTCTTTTATTAGTATGGTTAGGTACTGAGAGGAAAAAGTAAGTCTTGGCAAACAGTTTGACATTAAAAAACATTACATTGATATCACTGAAGATGGGAAAAAAAGTGTGAAGAGACAGTGGTTCGCAATGAAGACTAGAAGACAAAGGAAAGGGAGTGGCTTCATTTTCGAGAGCACCTCAAACTATTTCCACTAAACTATTTGTCATGTTCCTCAGTTCAGCCACAGAGTTAACTAATTTATAGCCTAGTAAGGAAAAGGTGCTGTTACACAGAGCTTGTACCGTCCTCACAATGTTAAAGCCCAAACGCAACCTCCAACTGTGGGCTGTGTTTCGGGAGTCCCTGGTGGTGGAATACTTGTAGTTCCATTCGGAGGCTGGGGGGGCGCTGGTGTTGGTGTTCTGAGTTATCCATGTGAGCACTCTACTGTCCATGTCCAAGCCCAAAAACCTGTAGATTTCTCTGGCCTTACCCTCAGGATTCTGGGCCAGGTCCTCATAGCGCACCATGAGGTAACGGCCCCGCAGCCAGGTGGGTCGCTGCAGAGCAGTCTCCACTGAGTTGTCAATGTCCCTACAGGTCCGGGTGATTTGACCCAGATCCACATAACGTGGTTGCCGGCCTGTGGCGTTCCAGATCCTCCACGCCCGGAATTGATCGGAAAAGGCCATCATCCGTGAGGCCAGGATGGCTCTGGGATCTCGCACCAAATGGATGATCCTCAGATCCAGTCGAGGATCTTCCGACAGGGTGCGTAGATCTCCAACTTCTGGTATACGGACCGTCTTAATGGCCACGTGGCTACGTGCCTGGCAAGCTAAAGATGCCAGAGTGAGGTTCAGGGCTCTGCATTTTTTTGGGCACCAAGTTTCGTCAGGTTGCCCTCCCTGTATTTCCTCACTGCCCTCCTGGCACACAGGTGGAGTGCACAGGGCATGGCTGGAGCCACGGCGGAAGAAAGAACCAGTCAGGTGGTCCTGGGGTTCTGGGCGGATGTAGTTCTCCAAAAAGCTGAGGTCGCATGTAAATAAATTGAGGAGGAGGTCTCTGTACGCCCCAAGGAGAGCTCTGCTGTCCAGGGCACGACGTAAGCGGCTGGAAGAGTTGGTGAAAGCTTGCTGGACATGGTAGAGAGGCTCAAACACGTAGAAAATTCCTGGGTGCTGGTTAAACAGCTGACCCGTGAAGGACGAGCCACTGCGGGTTTGAGCCAGCAGGAGGATGTGTTTCCGAGCGGTTGTGGTGGAAGTTTCGGCCGGCAACGGGTTGTCATAACAAGGAGATTTCCATCTGTACTCTAGGGATGAGAAAAGCAGAGAATCAAACATGATGGGTCTAAACCTCAATGGGCTAAAAAATGACTCTTTGAAACCGCGGAGGAGCCAATTATCTCGGGCTCTCTGTTCTTGGTCAATTGTAAGTACAGAGTGACACTGGTCACAAGGCAGGAGAAACTCCCTATCCATGAAGAGAAAGCATTATTCAATGATCATGTCACATCTCGTGTCTTTGTTTATGGTCTAACAAATCACAGTGCAGTATTTTTTATTCAAGAACTATTTGAATGTGCTCTCTCTGTAGATATTTATGGTTATGTGGTTCTTCTGACATGAAAATCCTCTTAAAGATTTTCCCTTCCAGACTCATTTTCCCCCCATCATCTCATAAATGAAACATTGCACACAGATGAGAAAATTATTCCATAACATATCTGAAAGGTTTGTGTCAGAGTTTTGTCAAACATTAATAATCTCTAAATATAGCATGGAGAAAGGGAGCAATAACTTGGGTAATTACAGTTAATGGGGACTTGACTGCACATGGGACATTAGCTTGTGTGAGGAGGCGTTCACTTAAAGTGCAAACAGCTGGTCTAGAAGAACACATTACTGCAGACAAATTCTGGGATAATTGTAAAATATATTACTGACAATACATCCCCCCCCCCCCCTCTCTCTCTCTCTCTCTCTCTCTCTTTACAATGATGAGGGAATTGTCCCACTGAATAACTGTCAGTCCAGTCCCAGTGGACTGCATGAAAATTACTCCTCTCATGAATAAACTATTAGTCTGTTTATTCACCCCTACATAGTCAGCTCCGAAACGTAGTAAAACGCTAAAAATGGTGTATATTGTTGCAACTGTGTTATATCATTGTAGTTATAATTATTACACAGAGTGGTTTTTATTACTGATTTGAATTGTAATTTGTTTAACAGATCATTTGTCTGCCCTCTACTGGTAGATATTACAAAATAAACATAACTTTATTTTGACTAAAACATTCATTTAAATTTAATCTTACCTGGTCAAGAGAATAACTCAGCATACTATAAGGGATATAAGGGCAATGTTGTATGCTAAACGCTACTGCATAACACTATTTGCTCTCAAGCATTTCTACAGCACATAGGTTCGCTTGCACGGCGTTCAAACTTGAGAGAGTTTTTGACAGCCTAAGTTCGACTAAGAGGCGTGACGTGGTTAAATCCCACAGTTTAAAGCCGGCGACACTGTGACGTTTTTCTGACAGACCTTTGCCCTGCGAGCCTTGGCAGCGGTGGGAACCCTGGCAGTGCTCAGGGAGGGAGTCTCTGAGGGAGCGAATGGCAGTGTACTGGACCCCCAGAGATGCACACACCAGCAGTAATACTGTCTTCCACGAGCACTCCATATCACATCTCCACACCCTACATCCTCCAGTCTGTCAACAGAACACACACACACACACACACACAAACAGAGAGACACACACAGCATAGATCAGCATAGCCAGCCAATGACACTACTTTTGTTCAGACACGATAGCTATGAATATAACATAGAATGCACTATGCAACACGAGGCTTGTAAGACTCTATTTTGTGGTTGTGGCTATTTACAACTAATTGGTTATAAATTATGAACATTATCATGATGCAGTGCACCTGGCTGAAGAAACCAATTGAGTTTTTCAGTTCCATCTGATTTTACATTGAGGGCATGACAGTGCATGCAGTAATGTAATCTCTACAGCCAAATTTTATTGAATGACTCAGTCACGTCTAACGTAATCTCTAAAGTCACACTTTACGGTGTGTTTCAGTCGTGATAATGAGAGTGAACGGTCTGACCCAAACATTCATTCATTCAAAAAAAAGAGAAAAAAAGAGTAAAGATTCAGGTATTTGCAACACACAGTGTTCAACTCGTCTGTCTTGTTCTCGTCATCTTCTGCTCGGTCTTTCTCAGGGCTAAGTTGGCAATCATATATTCTTTGAGCATGGTGCTGTGACATTTTCCTTAAGGGCTTTCAATATGTCTGCTCCTTCAAATGTGTGACAACCACAGACAAAATTCAGTAAAAAAAAAAATGGGGAGAAGAGTCTGGTATCTCTACCAATAAAACACAAGCTTGGATGAGCTTGCTGTAGCATCGGAGAGGAAGCCAGAATCGACCATGGCAATCAAAGAGGAGGTCTATCAGACATGCCATGCATTACGGAGAAAATTGTTGCCCATCTCTCTCGTCACTCACTCACTCTCTCTCGCTCACTCACTCACTCACTCACTCTCTCTCTCAATCATTATCTCTCTTTCTGTCTCTGTGTTAATGTCTGTTGATCTCTTCACCTGCTGCTGTGATTCATGTTCTCTGTTCTTTTTTTTTTTTTTTTTTGGTTCCAATTCAATGACAGACTAAAATGATGAAGAGACTAGAAATACAAAACAGCAGCAGGTCTGTACACTCTTCTTTCTAGTGTAATGTACCGAATCCAAAAGCACTGCAAGACAAGGATGCAAATATTCAGTGTTTGGTTTATGATCAAGAGATGCAGGAAAATCCTAACGAATAGCCTGAAAGTACTGCGTAATTCACTTCTGAAGTAGTCTACACTTTTATGATTGGAAATAGGAAAATGTATGGGAGATTTAAAAAAAAAAAAACAACAACAACAACAAAGCATTAACGGAGTAGGAAAAAAGGTAAATCCCAAAAGGCTTTGAATGCCCCAATCCACAAATGACTGACTGATCATCTCACTGATTATCTTAGATTTTGGTGTGTCCCTAGTAAGCAATGGAATGTTCTTTCTTTCTTTTTTTTTCATTTGCAGTAAAATCAAATCTTACCTCTTCTGGGATACAAAACAGATGCCAAGTTTACGGATTAAAGCAATTAGATTAGGCAACATGTATCCTCACTTTTACCTGCCTCTCACTGGGAATCATCTTGAGCGTTCAATATTTTACTCAGCAGCTGGAAATAGGGTTTCTTCTTTGTTCTCTCGATGGCTGGGTCTATTTGTCAGTTACAGAACACAAATGGTTTTGGAAGTTCATTTGGAAACACATCATTAGTTATTTTCTAGTAATACTTGAAAGGTACATTTATATTGGGCCTGAGATAAAGAATCATTTAAAAAAGAGAGAGAGAGGGAGTAGAAAGTGACAATATAGGTGAAAGAAATCACACATAGGACCTCCATGGTGTTACAGTATTTTGTGAGATGAGAGAAGATTTTTTTTTTATTTATAAGGAGGGCAAAAAAGAAACTGTTGCTTTACACCACTTACAGTAAATTATACATTTTGAGTCTCTGTGTAAAAATAGCTCACGGCTGGATTAGACCTTGTGACATATCTTCCTTCTCAACGTGAGCAGACACCATGGCAGAGTAACTGCAGACTGCGTTGATGATTAAGCCAGGTAAGGTCAGATTTTTAAGTGAATTTTAATATATTTGATATGTAGCCGTTACAGTAGGTAACCAAAGCAAAGGTTGAGGCTGTAAATGGCCCGGTTTCATTCGAGTAGATCTAAGATATTATCTCACATCGCTGAAGTGTGGTGGCAAAGCCATATTCGCCATCTGTTGAGGAGTGATGCTCTTGTGTTTACCAATAACAACTCTTTAAAGAGCAGGCAAAATTTAAGTCATATCACACTGAACTCAGGCATATGGTGTGGAGAATGGCAATCTACAGACTCTCTGGTTCCTTTTACGAAAACACACCTCCCTATAAAGAATCAGCTCACTGTCACTGTCCCATGACTCATTGGTCTATGTTTCTGGGTAGCAGCATAAGCTTCGGTAATGTAACATAAACCAATTCCTCGTCATTCACCTGTTTGATTTTCTATGACAATAGCTCACAAAGGCAACTTTTAGGTGTTACTGAAATAGTATGCCAGAAATTTTTGACCAAAAGTTGCAGCTCTCGGGAGAGGTACTGTTAGGTATAAAGGAATAAAAAGAGAGTCAGCACCAGATTTTAAACTGGTAGGCTACGTTACCACAAGCTGCCTTTCGAACGGTGCAAGATCAATATGGAACAGCAAACAGAAGAACTTCCCCTCTAAATTATCTTTTCGTTTTCCGTTAATGTCATTTTCCCCTAAGAAAAACCAACTCAACTTGTTCGACACCAAGACGTGCATGCGTCTCCGTGAAAGGGAAGGAAGAAATCATCGAAATTATTATTTTATTTAAATAAACATTGCTGGTCTACAACTCTGCAACTCTAAAGGTAACGTGTAACTGAATAATTACTGGAGAAACGTGCCTTGTCTCTACAGAGGTACACTGCGCATACACACGCACACGCACACACACAGATGCAGTAGTCCTCCATCACAAAGCAACCTGCCGTTACTTCACCGTGTCTTTAGAAGACTGTGGGAAGTTACCTACCGTTCTCCCTATACACATGAGGTATGTGTATCAGATAACAATCTTCAACTAAAGCATGACTTGGTAATGTAAAAAATACAACGTCTAACACGAAACAGCTGAAATTTGAAACTGGCATGTAGGCGTTTTGATCGAACTGCTTTCAAACGAAATGCCGATAAGTGCACGAAATTGCCTACCATTAACAGACTTGACGAAACATTCTTCGGAAAGTCGTTTTCATCACAAATTTATAAGACTCCCGTTGTAAAATCTCCGCGCGCTCCTAAAAGTCTTTTGTGTCCAGAGTGGAGGTGTGATGAGCAATCTCGAATTGACAGACGAATAAAGCCAGGGTCTGTGTTTAGAGGGAGGGGGTGGGCATTGTACGCGGATTATCAGTAGGCACGCTTTCCCTTGTCCTACCGTTTCTATGTACACTCACATGTCTTACACAGACGCGATCTATCTGAAAACTTGATGTTTTTTTAAAATGCTATTATTATCTTTGTTTTACTTTATTTCTCGGACAATTGCGACATACGTGGCGCTTTAAGTCACCTGAATGAATTTTTCACGGGCGCATGCATACACACGCGGTAACACACACGTACACACACACGCACACGCACACACACACACACACGCGCACACACACACACACACAAACACAGAGTTGTGTGCAGGGTATCACACTTTACCATAAAAAAGAATTGCAAAATATTTAATAAATCTAGATCATCTGAATCATAGTAACAGCTACTTCCAGTTTTGATTTCGTATTGATGCCCCTTTTTACTGTACAGTTAAAGTACAAATATGGCATAGAATCACTTAATCACTTAATGCTGACAACAGCAGCAACCACAGTAGCTACACACTGTAAAGAAGATATAGCCCAAAATGTCTTTCTTGTTCTAGGATGCATCCCTGACCCAGTTTGTCAGTAGACTGGGTCCTACTGGGTCTTTTCTTGGAGGGAGCACTCACTAAAGAAATATATAGACTCAGACTCGCAGGACTAGACATCTGATCATATGCAGTTCACGTAACACTTAAAGCTAAAATCTGCTGGTAGCTCATATATTAATAGACCATTGCAACATCATGAGATTACCAATCAACAACAAGCTTGTACATAAAACACACTGTGAGAAGCTGCCAAGGCTACTAAGCAACAAGTGTAATGCACGCGTACACACACACACACACACACACACACACGCACACGCACACGCACACGCACACACACACACTCTCTCTCTCTTATACTGAAATGTTACTCTAAATCATGTTGAATAAACCTCAAATTTAATGAATCTACAGCTGAGGGCTTAAGTACAGGCACAGTTCTCACATTACAGCTGCTACACCTCATAAAGCTAGACTGGCTGGGTTAAGGGGACAGACAGGGTTGTGTCGGCTGCCCTTGATGCTGGCAGACATGGAGACAAATTTTGTGACCACCTATGACTCTATGAGTCACCAAGCAACAACACTGATAAGCTAACCACATGCTTTCCTGTGCTCTCTGAAGGAAACTTTCAGCTCATTTTATTTAAACAGATGTCAAGGTAAATTGTACAAATACACACATGCACACATGCATACACACATGCACGCATGCACGTGCACACACACACACACACGCACACACACACACACACACACACACACACACAAATAAATTAATAATTTTATGGTTGGGACTTGCTGTATGCATTATAATAATTGATACCACAGGTGTTTTATAGAGACCTGTTGACCCCTCCGGGCATTCACAACAATGAGGATGTGGTCTGTTTTTCATACATTTTGTAAACTCATGGCCTTCATTCCATTTGCTCAAATAATACCATGCATTGAAAGATCTGTTTATTCTCCAAAATGAAAATAAAAATGCATCAATAAATTATGTTCAGTCTAATCTGTCTGCCTCTATGAGAACACAATTTTTTTTTGTTTATGTCACGGACTGTGAAGCCACAGTGGTGATGTGTCAGATAGAAAGTGGAATATTTGTGCGACAAATGACAGTTGTGAAATATTGTAGACAGAATGCCTCTTGGCATAATTCAAAATGACAGTTATGGCAGCTGATGACAAGCTTTAACAGACAATGGCTCATCTAGAGACGTGCCAGTCAAACTGGTCTGCATTATTGTTTGGCACTTGATGAAGAACCTCTTAATGACACAAAGACACCTGAAGTCAAGAAAAACATTTGGAAGAAAGGCATGCAACTGATTAGTAGTTTAACGAATGCTACAATCACGCCATGGGTGTCTCACTGTATGATTATAGTAGACGTACTTTCCAAAGATAAACAACTCTCCCCCCTGCGAAGAAACAGAGATGTCTGGAGTGTCGTCCCTGTGTTTTGAAATAATGAGTGCAGCTGTCATTTAAAATGGAGTTTTCATGTGCTAAACAGTGATTGAGGATTTGATAAAAAAAAAAAAATCACTATTCTTAGCATCTAGGCAGTACTTTTAAAACCCTTAAAATGTGATTCTCTTTTCAAACATTCCTCAACTTCACGTTATTGAGGATATAAACATTGAGAAAAGTGTAACAGCTCTCAGACTTACGAGCATAAAAAAAAAACAAAAAACAGTCAAATAAAAACACGTTAAAAAAAATACTTTGAATGCTTGTTTGACAGAGACATTGAGATGCCAATGAGCCCAGACAAGGAGAAATACCTAACCACCATCTGGCTCCCACACAGCCTAAACCTTTTCTCCCCATCCTTTTCCATACTGAGGAAGACCTGTCTTTACTGCCTTATGGTGCATAATTGGACTCCTGCACATGATTCTCTAGACGCCATTAGCCATCCACTGCCTTTCACTTGCCAACTGCCGCACACCCCAGTTGTTATATGGAGACCATTACATTCACAGGAGTAATGGACCCGCTTCACAAATTACAACAACGTGACACAGGCACACCCAAAGAAACAGAAGGGAAATAAAAACAGACAGATTCTTCAAAGGGGAAGATAAGCACCGAAAAAAAAAAAACCTCCCACTAAAAATCTGTTGTTTATTGAGATAGTTCAAGTCATGGGAAAGAAAATCCTTTAATGGTGGCATTCTGGTCATGCCAAATGTTTCCTTAAGGAGAGTATAGGGGAACAAATAAGATAAGAGATGCATGGAATCAGCAGCTTGGCTGCTTTAATCTCAGCACAGATTGGATCTATTGATGCCAGGTCTGGAAAAGAATGTCTCTATATGCGTGTATTATTTTAAGACATAGCTGAATTTATGTCAAATTCATTAACACAGCGCTTGTGATTATAGAAATAAGACATATATCAGATATGTATGTCATGACTTTCTCATGACAACTATGTTTGAAACATGCTTGTAACAGAATGTATCATTTATCCAACAAGTGACAAGTCACAGACAACTTATGAAAAAAAAAAAGAAGGAAAAAACCCCATGTTTATGTATCATAGAAACGAGGTGATGTGTTGAAACAGTTAACAGTTTACACCCTCCTCTTCAAACCAGTGATACAAGTTTATGGCACACTGAAACTAACTCTCATCACTCCTGTTGTATGTTTAGAAAAGGCATAAATTTCAGTTAAAAAAAAAAACCAAAACATAATTTGAAGATCATATGAGCGTTGTCTGAGAGATAAACATCTCTTCCAATTCTTTAGATTCTGTGCATTTTATGAGCTACATTAGTTCAGTGTGTGTGTGTACTGCAGATTTGACAGGAAAGCAACCAAACTGGTCTGAACATGATTTTATAAGGAAGAGTCACAGTCTACAAGGAGCTAGTCCACATTACAGACATACCTAATTCAAGATGGGTGACTATTCTGAAAAAGTTTCCAGTGTGGTTTCCTCCTGCAAAAATTATAAAAGAAAGCAAGAGAAAACAAAACAAAAAACGAATGTCATATATAACGAACTAGGGCTTCCTTTGCAATTTTATGTCCTTTTCATCGCAATCATCTTTTCATATTCTGACCCTCTCACTATTGCTTTCAGATTGTCTCTTCATACTGAAGATGGAAGCATAGAAAGAGAAATCTTGTGGTGGTGTTTTGTGTTTCCAGCACATATTCAAAGCACAACAAGTGTCTTAAAATCCTAGAACAGACCAGAAAAATTCTAAAGTCTTAAAAAAAAAAAAAATTAAGTGGCAGTTGCTGAAAGCAGTGTTTTTTTGTTTGTTTGTTTGTTTGTTTCAGGGATGGTTTTGCACTGGTGCCAATGGTTTGGAGACATCATCCTCTTTTGATTTGTCAGAGAGCTCGACCTCTCCTCTACTAGGTTTTTTCTTAGCTCTCATCTTTACTACCAGGACAGCTACAACCGCAGCCAGCAGCAGAACAACAATGACTACTCCACAGATTACATACACAACAGAGCTTGTCTCAGCCTCAGGTTTACTCGTGGTCTCTGCTCCTTCAACTGGAAACATGCGACCATTGATCTTTAAATGGGTCACGCGTCTAAAGAGGCATTCATCTGCGTATTCATCGTCAGCAAGCCATAGATCCTCATATATACTATTGTTGTCACCATTGCCTTCATCATCAGGCTGAATGAACTTTGGCAATTCACCAAGCCCAAGATCATCATGCATTTTATCTGTGTCACCATCGCTGTCCTCCTCGGGCTGAATCAAGTCGAGGTCATCTGGGTAATCCTGGCTATCCTGCAGTACCACACACCAGTAAATACCGCTGTCCTCTGGGGTGAGCTTACTAATTGTGAGAGAAAAGTCTTCCTCAGAAAACTCTACTCGATCGTTTAGATCGCCTGGTATAGGCATGGACGTATCCCCTGAATCCATTATCAGTTGGTCCTGGCCAGAGTGTTGTCGATACCACAGGACGCTGGTTGAGTTTCTGTCAGGATCGCACTCAAGGACAATTCTTTTTCCTGGTGAGGAAAAAGCTGTTACTGTCTCTAGCTCAGAGCAAACACTCACAGTGTACTCCATAGCCAGTGTGGGAGAAAAACATCTGTAATCCCCAGTGTGATTAAGAGTGAGAGACTGAATTAATAGTGAATAGTTTCCCTCTTCATAATTATTCAATATGTGCATTTGATCCCTTCCAGGCCCGTCCTTTCTGACTGCTGTCATGGAGTTAACATTCCCCACTGGGGTTTCCCAGTAATTACGGATGTGCTTCACCTGTCTGGAGGAACATGGCAGCACAACTCTCTCTCCTACAGCACGGAATACAGATTTCACCTCAAGTTGCTCTTTTTCTGGTAGATTTATGTTTTGGAAAGCAAGACATTGCTCATTCTCCATGACCAGGCAAGTAAATTGCTGGCTAAGCTCCATTGCTGTGTTCTGCACTTGCAGAGAAAATCCTTCGTCCTGAACCTGAACAAGCCCCTTTAGATCATCTTGCAGTGGTTCCAAAGAATCCTTGGTATCTAGAAACAAAGACGTCTTGTGAGAGGGATACACCTCTCTGTACCATCGGAGAGTCCTACCAGCTTGGCTGAGAGAACTTGCGCTGCATACGAGCTCTGCACTCCCATCAAGCCGCAAAGAAATCTCTTGTTCTTTGACCTCCTCACCACAAACATGCAGATAATGCTTGCGATGGTTCACAAGTTCAGTGTCTCTCCAGCACTCTCTCAAATAAACACCAGTGTCGGAGATCTTTAGTCTTTGGATCACCAATCCCAGCAGCCCTTCAGACTGATCTGCGATGCTCACCCGATCCTTATATTCCGCATGTTGTGAAATAGAACCTGACTCGTCCGAGGAGTTGCCCAACAACTGCTGTCCCTCGCCAGACAGTTTGTAAACCACAATGTAGTCCACTCCAAAACAGAAACCGATCTGCATTTCTCCCCCCACGGCTCGGAACACGGGCTCCTCATCCTCCAGGCTGAGGGTACTCCCCAGAAACAAGGCCAGCAGAACTCCAAGGTACGTTTTCATGGCCACTCTGTTCCACACAGCCTACTCACGAGACTGTCGCGCTTTGGAACAGTTCCTCATCTGACACGCTCACTTTTCAGCAACCTGTTTCGGGAGTTGACTTTAGAACCGCCCATATCCTTCACTGCTCTTATCGCATTTTTGTCTCGCTGTACTTTCCTCTTTGGTTGTGCTCCATTGTCCAATAATTAACATGACACCTGTGGATTAACATTCCACGTAGTTTTGAAGTTTGTATTCTCTAACAGTGGGTACACAATTTGTTTTGCCAAAGATCAAAAAGAACACCCCCCTCAAAAAAAAAGCAGTTTTCATGCTGTTAACACAACAGCCTAGTTTAATAGTCTCTCTCTCTCTCTCTCTCTCTCTTGCTTTCTCTCTCTTTCTCTCCTCTCTCTCTGTGTGTGGGAATGTGCCTTCAAGTATGCAGAAGAAGGAAAGTACACAGTTGCCGCTTACCCATGATCTTTGTTATTTTTCACTGTGGGAGGTAGATCTCTGATACTTTTATGACGCTGAACTGATTGTTCACAGTTTTCTGCACGCGTAAGACGCAGTGCACTGTTTGTAATCTGGTTTTTTTTTTGTTTTCCTGGAAAAGTCGTATGACCTTTGACCAGAATAGAGAGAAATGCTTCATTTCCTTTGCTTTGCTTTGCAACACATTGCTTCTAGCTCATATTTGTGCTATGGTATATCATTTCCTTTCTGTCAGGATACGTTGCCATACACGGCCTAGCCTTTTGTTAGAGACTCTTACCAGTTACTGAAGTGTGACTCTGCATGTTCTAAGTACACAGATGGCAACTGCAAATACCCATATTTCATCACATTAGATTCAAAGATAGATAATAATCTTGGTAAATTTGTGTACTAATCTGACTGTACTCATTTGAAGATTTAAAGCATAATCCAAAAATTCAAAAAGCCATGGTATATGGTGAGATGAGAAAAGAAAAAGAATTTCTTACTGTTGCCAGTTATGTCTGTCAGCTATGGTACATTAGGTGACTAATGTGGACTAAATTGAGGGTTAGGGTTGTACAAGTGCTGAAAAGTCATGTTTGGGGAAACAACATCCATGCCATCTGAAATGAGGACATTTGGTTCATGTACTTTTTGTATTTACTTGTTTTGTTAGTCCATCTTAATGTGTAGTTTGTAGAGAATGTTAGATGTTTTCTTTAATTTGTTTTCTTTCTTTCTTTCTTTTCTTTTTTTTTTTTAATCTGTCGGAGTTTTCTTTGTTACATTTACAATTTTGTTTAGTTAGTTGACGCTCTTATCCAGAATGACCTTCAAAAATGTCCTCTGTGTTGTTGATGTCAGTTCCCCTGTCAGTTTTGGCATTGTGGCAATGTCTTACATGTAAATTGATGAGAGAAACTCATTTTCACGTATGATTTGACAGCGTTGTACTGTATTTGTGTACTGAACCATTGAACTCACTGTGTGTCGCATTGCAAGAATGCTGTGCCTTTATAAAGTGATGATCACTGTGAAAATCTTCACTCCCAACAATTGTTTTGTTTGTTTTTTGTTTGTTCAATAAGCACATATTGCTACAGTCTGTTTGAGGTGAGATGTTGGCTGTCCTGTCTTCTATGTTAGTCAATGAACCTCATGTATTAGTCCACACCCTTTAATAAGCTTGTTTACTCTCTTTGCAGACATGGTTTCAGCAGCCAATCATTTGTGTGTAGAAAACCAGTCCCTGTAATTGGTTGGTGTAGTTTCTTAACCTTAGGGCTGTTACATTATCAGTATGAAGAGTATAATAAAACCATATGTCTTGCATTGTGATATTTTGTTGTAGTCATCGTTTTTGTTTTTTGTTTTTCTCTCTTTTGATATGGCAAAAATCAGCTCAATGCTAAGTGAGAGAGTCACAAGACAAAATAGGCTTGACACAGAAACATATGCTAGAATGTTCAGTTAAATTGTTGCACAGTATACAACATAATTCTGCATGCATTATTAGATTACTAGCTTTTTTGGGGAACGTGCTGATTCCACTCAAAAGCTTGGCCTCCCAATCTTTAAACATATTAGTACGAACTGATTTGTAAACACTCCCTGAGAGATCGATTTTTACCGAATATTTTCATTAAAAATGAATAAATGGATATAAATCCTATACTGACAGAACCATAAGGCATTCGGCAAAAAAGTGATTGAGAATCTGCTTCTTATATTCTTGGTGGGCTTTGTCGGAGTAAAAAGTAAAATGTACTTAATGTTCTCCAAGCAGCCAGATTGGGCGCAAAGATTGCCAAGGCTTGGCAGAGACAACAGTTTGAGGAGGCTGTTATGATCGGGCATTGTGATTAAACCCCTACTGTGACTCATTCTCCATCGCCGTTTAAACTAATTGCGCTCCGTGCTGATTATAGTTCTGCAGTTCTTCGTGCCATTTTAAGACTCTCTGCCGCTTGACAGTCGTAGTTTCAAAAACGCCGTCATTACATGACAAGTTTATTTAAAAAATCAATTTAATAAAAAGCAAACTACTTCCTTATTTGATTTAAATAATTCTGAATAAGCTATCTGACTGAAAATATTGGTTTCAAAACCCTTACATGATCAATACGTTTCAATACGTTTCTCGTTGTAGAACAAACTTTCCCTCCGGAACTGACGGTGGCAGTAACATATTTCAGTCAGGTCAAAACGGTGAACTATAGAAGAAAATTCATCTCATTGAGTGGTCATGTAACACACCAATGTCAGTTGCAGATACTAAAACAGCCTCCTTCTCCTTATGTTTTGTTTTGATACTAATTATATTTGAGTCAGTATTACCTGTCTAGGCAGTCAAACTGACGCACAGTGTAAAACAGCGCGGCTTGTCTTTCTACCTGGACGTGTTTATTTGTTATAAGTTGGGAACGGTGTACTTAGGCTGTTGTGCACACCTTAAGGCGATGACACATGAGAATGTTCAGAAATTTTCAAAAGTCACAGATAGACAAAGACTGGTAAGGGATATCTGAATATCTGCCTGTTGTATTATTTCCTGCTTTTTGTTTCGTGATCGAGGGGACGAACGCTGAAAGGTGTGAATACTTAAAGTAGATGACCATACTGCGAAATCATGTGGTTACTTTAATAACTGGATTTTGTTGCTGTCTTCAGTACCATTGCCTCGTATTTAGTCAGTATTTGCATACTTAACAAACCGCTTATTTTCACAGGATCATGTAGCGCTTTGGTAATGAAGGTTATCAGAACAGATTGTCTGCACGATTTTCATTCTTGACCTTTGACACAGCCAAAATTGACAGTGTAATATGAAATTCAATTTAAAAATAGAATTCAAATTGCAAGTGAAACTTTATTCCATATTCTTCTTGTTCTGTACAGGCATCCACAACTAATTTGAAATTCGTGCAACCATGATGCGCTCAGTCACTGCGTCGCTGTGTTTTTACCGCTGTCAAGCCAGGGTGTTTTCGCCCCACATCCTTCGCCCCTGTTCAACGTCCAACCAGATCGAAAACAAACTCACCATTGATGCTCTCTACAACCTCTCAGTGGACATCAGTAGAATCCGTCAGCTAAAGAGCTGGGTGTTACACCAGAGCCCTGCCTACACCAATGAGGCTGCAGCTTTGCTGAAGGACATGGGGGCTAGTGGGCAGGTCGTCGCCCGGATCCTGGAGCTGTACCCCGAGGCGATCCTGTGCCGTCCGGAAGAGATGCAGGCGCAGAAGGAACTCTGGTTGTCCGTGTGCCCCAGCGAGAAAGACCTCGTTGGCATCATTGAGAAATTCCCCGCCTCGTTCTTCACAGCCTCCTCCCATCATGCCAATCAGAGGGCCAACATACTGTACTTCCAGACCTTGCATCTGAACAGACGCATCATCAGCAAGCTCATGGCCAGTGCTCCGCAAAGCTTCCGTAGACCGGTCAGCCAGAACGAAGAGATGGTCCAGACGCTCCAGAGGGCGTATCTTGACCTCGGAGGAAATGAGGACAACATGAAGATCTGGCTTCAGAAGCTCCTAAGTCAAAACCCTTACGTGCTTCTGAAACCCCCCGAGGCAATGCGCGAGAACCTCATGTTCCTCAAAGACAGAGGCTTCACCAGCTCTGAACTCCTACAGCTGCTGTCCAAACTGAGAGGCTTTGTCACAGAATTGAATCCTCAGGCTATGACGCTCACCTTGGCTTACTCCAAAGAGACACTAGGTTGTTCCGATGCTGAACTTAGGGCCATTGTCCTCAAGTGCCCGGCCCTGCTCTATTACTCAGTGCCCATCTTGGCTGACAGATTCAAAGGACTCCTCAGTGCTGGCGTCAGCATAAATCAGATACTGGAGACTCCGACAGTACTGGAACTGACCACGCAGATAGTTCATTACCGTATTCAGAAATTGCGTTCTTATGGTTATGATATAAGGACAGGCAGTCTTGAGGTCCTCAATGGTACCAAGAAGGACTTTGAGATGAGCTATGGCAAACTGCAGCTGAGGCGAGAGAGACCGCTCTTTAACCCAGTGGCCCCGCTGAGGGCCGCTGAGGACTGAGACCACGTCTTGGTTCTGCACTTGGTGTCACCGATCGTCTCTAAAATCTCCCTTAAACACCTCAAGTATTTAATAATGAGGACAGGGATCTCACTCACATGGTCTCCCATAATACATTCATTACTGGAATGTTTAAACTCATGGATGTGTTTCTGGGAATCATAGATGAATTGTAATTTAATGGTGTTTCTGATCTCTGCCTTTAACAAGTGTCAGTATGTAGGATTATGTGGTGAATTCACTTTGTATTGGATTTCTTATACTGTTTTATCCTTTACAGAATATTTTATTTAATACACATCTTTAAATAATTTATATTTCTCATAATCATCTTGTGTTTGAAAAGAATATCAGCATATATTGTGGTACAGAGCTTGCGGAGTTGTATGATTGATTCAGACGTGATGTGTGCTGGCTGTATGTCTTAAATCAATAAATGACCATCATTTGCGTGTGACTACATGCGATGCTGTTTGTTGTTTATTTGAAAGGTTTTTTGTTTTTTACTAATGTTTAAGGCCTTGGCAAGCTCTTAAACAGAGATGTGGTTCTTTGTGAGGATTGTGGACTGTTGTTGCTCCAAACAGGGTAACCAGACTCTATGTTTTAGAGTATCCAGTCTAACAATGAAATTACAGGATGTGAAAAACATTGTTTGGCTGAGGTTCGTCCATCATTTATTAACAATGAGTTCCGTTATTTCCTTGTCCAAAGTTCCAGCATTATCTCCAAGCTCATCCTGACCTTTGCATGGGAATGTTCATCACCCTTTTGCTTTGATGTCAAAGTTTTAATTGAATCTTTGGTATTAAAAGATAAAAAAAAATCCTGATATAAGATAAAGAGTATAGTAGACTTAGTCACACTGCAGCAAACTGTTTTGTTCTCTGAACAGCACAAAATAAATGTGATTACAGTGATAAAGTAAACATGATAGGCAACATTTCCATCATTTCATCATTACAGACCAAGTGGTGTCAATGAATGTTGTTTTGGATTATATGGTACAAGTGATTGCGAAGATCTCCTTTCTCCCACCATCATCATCATCATCATCATCATCATCTTTATTTTTCTCCCTCTCTCTTGTTCTCTCTTTCTCTCAGTTTCTCTCTCTCCTTCCCTTTTTGTCTTTTGTTCGGGGCTCTGTGTCCTCTCCTCCTCCTCTGTGAAGCAAGGCGTGTGACTCTGCCCACAGTCAGCCTGCCCCCTGTGTGCTAACGTCACAGTGAATTATACCCAGAAGCCTAAGAGGTTAATAAGTGGAGGGTATTAATAGCCCTTTTTCATTTGAAACGTGACACCAGTTATTATTAACAAAATGTAGCACACCGGTTTTATGGGACATAACTCAAGGAAAATATGAAAATAGATGACACATGCAATTAAAATC
This sequence comes from Chanos chanos, assembly GCF_902362185.1. Classification (NCBI taxonomy): domain Eukaryota; kingdom Metazoa; phylum Chordata; class Actinopteri; order Gonorynchiformes; family Chanidae; genus Chanos; species Chanos chanos. The sequence continues at coordinate 10,697,880 of NC_044507.1, forward strand.
TATAGTTTCTCTGCCTGGTGCGACGCTGTGGAATATTACTGTGGTAAATATTCCGTGTCCGGGGTCATGTAGATCAGGTTAAATGGATAGTCACTCTGGGAGCAAAGCTCAGCGTTTCCTCCACTCAGTATTGCTCAATCAGGGACCTCCTAATCAGAGTGCTTTAGAGGTTGCCATGGTCTTCAGCAGAAACAGAGGCCATTAAATGATAAAAACCTGCTTCTTGTTTCCCTTTTAATATGTGTCTTTAATGGGATGATGTCGCTTTAATTTGTTAATTGAGTTAAGTTAGTTGGGAGTCTGATGAAAGGTGATTAATTGTCACAAACACTTTCTTTTGTGAATGCAATTACGGGAGTGAAATATTTGAAGCCTTTCAAACATTATGTCTCTTGCAGTATTCATATTAAAACAGAAAGTGTTATGGTGAAATGCATTATTATATATAACAAGTGTGTGTGTATGTGTGACACACACTTTTGATATTACATTTATCTTTTATAATGTATGGTTGTAACTCACTGATAGCTATATATGTTGCAACATATATATATGGAGCTATGTCATAAAAAAATAGAAATGACCTCACAGTCCTTTCACTAATTGAAAAGAAAAAAGATTTAAAATGTGACATTTCTGCATTTAACATGTCCCAAAGCTACATCAAATACACAGGTCTGTTCTCTGTTGTCAACACAAGGGTTTGATTTATGAATACTGTCTTCTGATGGAAACAAAACAAAACAAAAAAACAGCTCAACAGAGGGAGGCAGAACTCACCCTGACTGTGGCTCCATCTGGTGGACAAATCAGTGTATAACATTTAGGCCCTGTATTCAGTTCAGGGCCACACAGTATATACCTCTGACACTGGAACATGTTAGACGCAAGCTGTTTATTAACATATGCTTTAATTTATTAAAAATAGGTTAGGTTGTGACTGATGACCTGTCCAGGGTGTTTCCCCGCCTTTCACCCCATGAGCGCTGGGATAGGCTCCAGCACCCCCCGCGACCCTAATCAGGATATACAGCTTAGATAATGAGTGAGTGAGTGAGAGTGAGGTTAGGTTGTTTGTGTTGTTGGTTTTGTTTTGGGTTTTTTTTTTTCATATTTAACCTTAGCATGTTGAAAAAATCAGATGAACTTTGAGACAAAGCATGAGCCTATACTGCTTGTGCACGGAAGAATATGGACAGTCCAGAGGAATTCTTTGAAGATAACTTATCATGCATGGCCTTACAGATTTAAACCTCACTCAGGCTATAGCTGTACAGGAGGATGGAGGTATGAGCTTGCTGTGCCAACTGACGGTGGACGGTGAGATAAAGAGAGTCAACCAGGAACAGTCACATTTGGCAGCTTCTCACTGTAAAGGCTTTTTTCATTACAGACTAAAATGAATTTAAACAACTAAATTAGTGTTGAGGAACATAAAAGGTCATTTTATTTTCTTAAATGAAAGACCTATAATTACCTAGAGCTCTTTACAGGAACTGTTTTTTTTTTTGTTTTTTTTTTGCACTGAAAGTTTTACATAAGGTTTTAATTGAGAAGAAATTATACCACTGTATGGTGCAATTACCACATGCTGTCACTACAGTCCAAACAGTTTTTGAAATGATCTACTTTCTTGCTAAGGACATAAAATTGAGCACTATACATGCAGTAGGATGTTTAGAGGTGAACTACTATCTTCACATTACTCATCAAACTTAATGACTAAAAATGACAAATCTCTTGCTGTTTAGCCTGTAACTGACGTGAATAGAAAAACAGCTTAAAGCCGTTGTGCTATAACTTTATTTCAGTTTCTGATTGGTCATTTCTGCATAAAAAAAAATTCCCTAGTCTGATTCATATCAGCTCATCGAAGAATGACTCAGTGATTAGCCACTCAGCCTTCACTGACAGTGGTCGTTACAGGACAATGCCGCTTTCAAACTGTAAATAACAACATTTTTTAGTAAATAATATTTAGAATATATTTAAAAAATGCGTGGCAGCCACCGACGATCTGACCTGACACAGCAGATGGTATGTACAACCCTTGCTCCTATGATCTAGGCCATCGACACATAACGCTCTGCCCATTGCCACCTTTTTACTCATTCAGTTCATTTGGGTTATGTAACCATGGTGACGTGCAATAAGAACCAGTTGATCTGATGAGTGGCCACACGCTATGGCATTTCTAAATGTGTGGGGTGAGACGTTCATCATTGGCAGTCATTCTCGCATATCCATCTGCTCCTTCTAATCCCTAGTATGGTACGGTTGGCTGCATTGTGAAGAACAAATTCCACTGCAGATTTGTGGTGAGGGCTTCATTTATTTTAATGAGATTAGTCAGATGTGAAAGGAGAATATTGTTCCATTGTTACACAGCGTGATATGTCATAGTATTGCTGTCAGTCTGTCTAAAATATCAAAGACAGGCTTCCTTGCACTTCCTTGACCCAGTCTTTGATAAACATTATCCCTCATCAGTAATGCCGGTAGTAAAATGGGTTAAATCTAGTCGAGCTGACGTATTGCTTTAAATGGCATGTATAAGAGAAAAATTCCACGCATAGGTGCATCAATGAAAAAATATCAAAGAACTACTTTCCTATGTGCGTACAAAAACATAAATGCGCAAACATGCGTTGTTCTGTATTGTTTTATCTCGAGCGTCTGAGACCACATGGAGTCATTTGCCGTTGGACTCTTTGATAGAGCTCTGTTGGGAGATCTCTCTCTTGAAGACTTGAAACTTAAATTTAATGCCGTTTTCCTCCTGAATCCCATCTGGTACACCAGGAAACCTGGTTTGATGATCAGAAAGAAAGAGTATCTTTCAGACTGTGTTCAGCAAAACGTTCTTGTTTGTAATTTTTAAAAATATAAATTACACACACACACACACACACACACACACAAATGTCCAATTTCTAATTTGAGCTGTACAATGCAAAGTTATCTAAATATAGAATAGTCCATGGCATAGATCTCTGGGGACTTGGTGGTGAGAGAGAGAGAGAGAGAGAGAGAGAGAGAGATTCATTTTCAAATGGAAAGCACTGAGTTAAGTGTGTGTGGGAGTGAGAGAGATGAAACAAACAAAAAAAGAACACCACATACAACACCACAGCTACACTGTCAAACTGACACTGAATATTATCTTATTGTACACAGGACCTCACAAACTCATCAAAACGTTTCTTTTCTGTTCACTAAGACGCAGAAGAGAAAAAGTTGCACATGTCAGTTCATAAATCTTAACTAAGTAACTTTGTAAAGTTGAATTAAAACCAACCGAGGTCAAATTGACTGAATCGGAGGGGCTCTGACCATAGGAACAAGATTTTTCTACAGTTCTACATGATCAAACAGTAACCCGGGATGAGGCTGTTTCAAATCGTCGTTGCCTCTTTTGAGAGAGAACTATCAAATCAGCAGCAACCCCAAATTACATAGACTTCATCCGCAGCTTTGGAACTCGCAAATGTCAAACTCACAAAAGTCTAGATGTGATATTCAAGACTGACAGGTAATATGGATCCTCCTTTAGTGTACAGTACATGGGTAATAAAGAAAATATTAGCGGGTCATATTACCTATCCTGCTTTCTGTAGACACCTCGGTCAAAATCAGGGAAGAAGACATCACAGTCAAAGTCAGCCATGACATCAGTGAGGTAGATCAGGTCACACCAGGGATGTTCCAAACCCACCTATTAGAAATATATCACTGGCATTTCAATCACTGTTAATATCAGATGAATAGGTCAGAACTATTAAGGAATCAATTCACAGAGCAATTGGCCATTACTGTCAAAATGGTGCCACAGAGTAGAACATTTTCTTAGTCAAAGGCACTGCAGCAGATGATGCCTTTCCTATGTCAGCTCAAACATGTAACACTACACACTTGAAAATCAGAATAGGATATTAACCCCTCTCTCTCCTTCCACAAACAAAGTTTCTTACCTTATAGACCTGTGACCCTCCCAGAACCCAAATGGTCTCCACAAGGTCACAGAGAGGAGGCTGGCAGACCAGCTGGACGCCGCTGTTGAAGTCTTGACACAGGTAGTGTGCGTGCTTTGGCACTGAGCTGTGGGATTGATTTACAGTCAAAATCACCACCAGTAATTAACATCTGACTCCAAAAGGAGCAGGTGAGCAGGCCGCCTAATTTTTACAACTTTGTTACCAATCTGTCTGCTGTCTGGTTTTTTTTCTATGCAGTGACCCTCTGTTCATTAATAACAGAAACACCCATTCTATGACAATACTGTGACACTGTTTGAACAATTACATATAATTTATTTATGAACATACACAAGCTTGAAAACCCACTAAATTTGCTAATGTTTCTGTTTGTACCTTGTATTATATAGATACAGATGGATATTATATTAAACATTACCAACTGAAGGCCTCTTGTTTCCGCATAGATGGTGATAAGCAACAGCCTCATTTATTGGGTGCCCTTATCCACAAGGTGCAGTAGGGCTTACCTAAGCTCTCTGCTAAGCACCACATGAAGTCCATTATCAATGGGGAAAACATTGTCTGGACAGGAAAACCAGCAGCCTCTGCCCCATATCAGCAAGTTTTTCTTTCCTAAGGCAGGTCAAAAATGATAGTTCAGTAGTCTTTATTGCCAGCAAGGATCCCCTCCAATGGTGGTATTTTCATATGTTTGCTGTGAAGTGACTGTGAGTGCCTCATTCACAACAAAATGTAAGAAAAACAGTGTTATTTCCATATATTTTACCTGGTCTGGACACAGCTGATACAGTGTCTAGAAAGAACCGAAATTCCGACCTGTATAGGATGGAGAAACATCACCCAGTAGTCATCAGAACAAAACGGAGCTTGTATTCCAAAACTAATGTCACTTTTTAATAAATATACAGACACGCTTAAAGGAAAGTTTGTGATCCGATAGACCGCGTGTATACTCATGTGATTAATCAGACGACTCAAGGAATACTTAACGTAAAACGTAAGCACCGAGCTTCTGCGACTTGACACACAGCACGTGCGTATAAAAGTGGGCCCGCGACCAGTTAATTGTAAAAGTTAAAATCTCGATTGCATTTCTTAAGCAAAAACAGAGTGTATATAGGTAATTTCCACTCCTTTAGCATCCCATTTTACAGTCGTTTACATCTGTTACATCTGCCAAGCCTTTTCTATAACTATAACGTTTAAACATTTTCCCCAAAGAAACCTTATTCTTGAACAGTTGCCAAATACGTATTCCAAAGGTCTCAATCGATCAAGAGAGAAAGTGATCTGATAAACGGACGTAACTGAAGCTTTTTTGCTTGAAGCAACATAAATTGTCAAACGACCACGACATATGTGAAACAATGCACAAATTAGGCATGGATATGTGGATATTAGTGACTTTGAAATAACGAGACGAATAGTTTGGATATAATTTAGAGTTACTGCCTACGTTTCAAACGAGCAATGTTACATAACATGTTACGTCATAGTAGCGTCCTAAAAAGTCGTGCTCGTGGATGTTAAACACCGAACATTGCTCTTACGGTAAATTCCACGGAAGCTGTCCGTTCTTCCCAATGCCCATAGAACTGCATGCCGCGGCGATGAGCCGAATGGGTTTTCTCTGTACATCATATTGCGTGTAGATCATGCTCTGTCCAAATGTGCTGTAGCATCAGTTGCCTGCAATGTTCTTTGAAACGTTAGTCACGAAGTTTCCACTGGGTACAGTATTATTCAACTCTTTTAACAATGCCTATTGAAAACGGATTTTAAAAAGTGTGCGAAATGTCTAATTGCAAAATGTCTAATTGCCGCAGCTCAGCGCAGAGAAACAGCTGGAATGTTTCATTAGGGACAGCTGATGTGACAGAGAAAAAACAGAGTTTGCAGAACTTAATGCTTGCGTAATATTCCCGGTCTTCCAGTTAAGAGTGAAAGAACGAATAAGAAACCACAAACAATCCAGATGAAGTACACGCCGTGTTTGACGTCTTTTTATTAAAACAGACAGAGTAACAACCACTGAAGCATTACACAACATGGCTCAACTATTTACAAAACAAAGCAGAAAGGGGTAGTTGGGGTGGGGTGGGGTGGTTTTAGGGTTAACAATCTAACAACCTTTACAATGACATGACACCAACACGCTCATTTAACACTTAAATGTGCCCTTGTGGTGGTTATAAAGAACAGATCATAATAGGTCATAATCCAGCTGGCATTATTCTTTATATAAAAAATATAACAGTAAGTCTATAACTACACCAGAAAAAAAGTTTTATGTACAAAGGTATACAGAGTGCATTACTTACAGTGCATGCCTATATACAGACTGTAGCAGGCTGCATATTCCCTGTGATAGTACAAAACCGATTTGAATGTGCTTTTTAGTGAGCCATACCCTTCACTGATGAGATTTATTTTTACCTAATTCAGCATGCTGAAAAAGGTAATACTAATATAGGCAACACCCTAAAAAAATCACTTTGCTGTACTCTCTGTATGAATTTTAGATCTGCTGCTTACTCCACTTAAGAGAAAGGAGCTATTCAAAGTCAAAATCAGCAAACAATGACCATATAATCTTCCAATGTATTTGTTATTTATTACATGTCCTTTTCCCCACATCCCTTGTAGGAACGTGACTTTTGACAATCTTGATAATCATGTGATAATACAATTTTAATGTATTATTGTCCGAGTTAAGGGTTGAGAGTATTTATTGTGCATTTGTCAAAGAACAAATGGGGGTAAAAAAGAAGAAAAATTGTTATCTGATTTAAACATGTTTAAATGATGAGATTTAGAGTGGCCAAATGTGGAAAGGCTTTTATCACGTGCTCAAAATACTCTTACGTAAAAATGACTTGTATGTTAGGGTAATGTAAACAAACTCAGTCAGTGATGCTACTCCCGCAGGACTGATGTGTTCGAAGGATAATCATTCATTTTGACTCGATCTACTATTGATCAAAAGTCTGCAATAAAAGGTGAGAGGACTTTAAGGCCAATCTGTCCTTTCATGCCGTAATCACTCCACAAAGTGCACAGATGCACTAAAAACCCTTCGCACAGTGCACAGTGAACCTCTGGGAACCCCGTCTGGATGCACATGTTGTGAATACTCACAACACAGTGGACGCAATGCAGGGTAACAAGATAAATAGCTCCTGTACTTTAGAGCAGAGCAGCAAAATGAATGGTATATGCTCTATACTCTATAGCTCATCAGTGACTAGATAAATGACTAAACCAAAAACCAACAGGATTTTTAGACACTGGAAACTTTAGACATTGAGAACTTTTTAGACATTGAGAATGGACAAAGTTAAGTCAAGGCTGGCAAGATTTGAAGTGGGTCTGGTTTGGTTATGAGTTGGATCCTAGGGAACTGAACTTCCACCAGGTGTGGAATTCTCCCCTGGTTGACAGTAGAAAACAACATATGGAAGCAGCATAAGCAAAGAAACCTCATGAATCATCACTGTGTGTGTGCGTGTGTAAGTGTGTGCGTGTGTGTGAGTTTGTGAGGCAGTGTGCATATTTGCATGTGTTTATGGCTGAGGAGAAGAGTCACGCTCTTGTGACTGCCAGAGACAGAGGGTCACAGTGACACTGCAATCAGTTCACATATCACATTCTCAGACACAGAGTACGGCATCAGAAGCTCCGAGCCACACATCCCTCTCCTGGGCTTCTTCGATCTGTCCTTTTGGCGATCCTGAGGGTGGGGAAAAAGGGGTTTGTGTCCATTAGTTGTTGTTCTGTCTCTGGATTTTCGATCCACTGTCTGAGGCGGGTTCTTCACTGTGTCTCTTTAGAGAGCTTACGCCTCTCCCTGAAAGCAGACCACACATCAGCCACACAAGTTACTATTTAACAGCCCTTATCAATTATCATTTCAAGGGTACCTAATGAAGGTAATGATAACAATGCACAATGAAGTGTGAAGTCTAATATTGATTGTTGATGCACTTTTAAATAGTCAGTGGAAAAAAAATGTAAAAAGAATGTACGAATAACAGCAAAAAGGAAAAAAAAAAAAGATGCCCAGTCTATTAACAAAGATTTAAAAGAGACTCTCTCACCTCTCTGCATTTGTTTAGTTTCTTGGTGAGATGTGGCTCTACTTCCTCCTGAATAACCTATCAACAACAGACCCCCAAAATCATTTACGTGAAGACACTGGGAAAAATCAACATGAAACACAAACACTGAACAGCTCAGAGGCCCTGGTTAGGGACCATATATTAACCCTACTCAAGGTTCGGTTTGTAGCATGGTCTGAGGTTGAAAGAACAGTGAACCAAATGAGAACTGAAGTTTTTCTTTCATTTTAAACACACACAAATTTAACACAAAAAGAACAAACTGGGTATTACAGCGGTGTAATCTTCAGTGATTTCAGTGATCTCCTTTTAGAAAATGAGTGTGAGAACACTAAAAACTAAAACTTGAGCAACAGTTATTTTAAAGCTGTTTGGGACTACTGCCTGAGCATGCCATTTCAGTGTGAAAAGAAACCCACGATTACTGCAAAATGACGTCCGCCCTGATCTGCACAGGTCCGATCGTTGATCTTTCACAGATCAATGCATGGCTACATTGATATAAGAAAAACAATTTCCTTCTCTGAGGATCCTAAAGATGAGATCTACTTTATTCCTTTGTGTGGATTCATTGTATTATTTATGGGCTGAGTGATAACACCATGTGTTTTGTTATTATTTAAAATGGTTACATTTTCATGAAAACCGTCGTGATCATCCGCTCAGTTAAAGCTGACAAATATGTACTGGGCATAGCATAGGAACACAGACTGGCACGGCAGTCTTGTTCATAAAATAAGAAACTTCACTTGAAAGAACTGAAGTGGGGAAAAAAAAGCCTGGTTCACCACACGCGCACTGTGAAACGAACCAGGGACTACAGAACCGTGGTTTTCACTTTTGGTACGAACTGTTCCACCTCTTATATGTATGAATCATATATGAAGACCACTCTATACTTACCCTGCTGTTGCTGGGCACTGGTGCTAGGTTGCTGGTCACCATGGGAACAAGCTGCCATACCTCCTAGCAAGTCTCCCCGCGTGTTAGTTGGGATCTGATGTGCTACAGGAGCAAAGAACAAAAGACTATATGGAGAAAGTATTTTGACCACTGACCTGAAACCCTATGTTTGTGAAAAAAACAAACAAACAAAAAGTAAAATAATACAAATGCTGTGTGGGGCTAAAAAAAAAAAAAACCACAACAACATTCAGTCTTTATGTAATGAAGAAAGTTAGGTAACATTGACCATGGAGGCAGGAAGTGTTGCGTATTGTAAGGCAGCTCTAATGAACCATAAAACCTGTTTTGAACAGGTGAACACCAGTCTTTTTTGCATAGCTCATGGTCATTCCTCTTCCCAATTCTTTTTCCGAATCTGGAGCGTCTAAGTCTTTTCCACGATCTCAAGTGCATCAGTCTAGGTAGGTTAGGTTAGCATGTGTTTCCTCTGGTACTGGAATCGGTTCATGAGTGAACACGAACAGGGTGACAAAGGACTTTGAATGACGCCTCCCGGTTCCAGCAGTGACCAGCAGCCCAATCAATCAGTCACTTTCTATTGGTTGTTTTTCTCCTTCAGGTTAGCCGACCGAAACCGCGAGTCTCCCTAAATACCGCCGCAACAGCCGCTGCTTTAGTCGGCGCGAGAATTCAGAGGGAGAGGACTTGTGGGGACACTGCGATTGTTTGTATACCTTTGGAGAGACTGCTGCTGTTTTTTCACATTTATCTGAAACTTTGTGTGCATTCACATAAATAAAATATCCACGGATTTGGGTTTACTTTGTGTCTGTTCGTACTGTGATCATGCCTGCCGATTTGTAGTGAAGTTTGTAACCCTTTGTTTTCGTAATGACGGCATGTAGCAGTTTGTTTGTATGTTTGCAGTATTTCCCTTTACCATGTCTTATGTTGGTAAATATAGCGTATTGTGAGAAATATATGCTTTATACACGGATATTATGTCTGTCAGTATTCATAGCACTCACTTTACTCGCTATGTAGACGCTAGTTCTTTCGCCGTAGGCATGTGTATATGTGTACCGAATGTAATACTACGTTCTTTGTTCGGTTTGGGATATGTCTATGTATGTATCTACTTTGTATATCTAATTGGTGCTGTTATTTGTTTGTTCCAGAACCACACACACACACACACACACACACACACACACACTTTGTTGTACATACACACACACTCCATACTCTCCATTCTCTATTCAATAAAAACCGCTGAAGAAACATCTTGTCTTGCCTTCTAACTGGATGCGCCCTAGTGGCCTCTTGAACCACATGCAGTCCATTTCACACACACGTCATAACAAGCAGGATTTGAATTTCTAGGAAAGTTGATGAGGCAGTTTTTCTGGTTCAAGACCTAGCACTTTTCTGGAATAATTCCAGATAGACTAAAATCTTTACAAAGTTGTAACATTGCTGGATAACAGAGTAAAGTTTTCAATGACACATTTGGTCTATGGCTTGCTCACAGTAAGTTGAGCCAGGAGATTTAAGTCACTTAAACAAAAGCTGGTGAGCCAGAAAGACCAATATCGTAATTAGTAACTTTAGTTATTTACAAAATGTGTTGTAAATGAATAAAATTGCCAACAAATCAACACTCCATAGAATCTGTCTGCCCACCATTTTGTTCAAACCAAACCGTCTTTCGATGCATGTGTTAGACTTCACATCCTGCCTTTCCAGAGTTTTCATGTTTTGTGTGAACACGCTTGTCCTGAAAATGTCCCAGTAACGGGGGGTGCAAATGTGAAAGGGGGTATCCACCAGCGTTGCCAGAATAATTAACCCAGCAATGCTCTGTGTTTTGTGTGAAAGGGGCTTATGAATAAGCACTCAGAGGCTATGAGAGAGTGACACCTGCTGAGTCTACTGTACCTGTTGTTGTGTTCTCCTGAGAGCTGTCGCCTGACACATGACCTGTTCCTGTGCCTAGCCCCGCCCCTGTGCCATCGCCGCCGGAGTTAGAGGGCACGGTTGCAAGGAGGCCTGAAAGGGGAGGAGACAGTACAGTCAAACATATGCTAAGATATGATGAATTTACCTACATATTTAAAAAATGTATGTATATTTACAAAGAAAAGTCCTTACAATGCACCCTCAAATGATTTAAATCTTTTCCACCCAAGAGCACAGAGCTGAGATTGATCAGTTCACCAGGAGACTAAAGATAGCGTTCCCATAAAGTTCAGTCAGTCGAATATGAGGATTCATATTTTCTCCTACTGTATAAGCCTGATCTGATTTCACTTCATAAAATCATTTTCTCTGTGCTGCGTATTTAAAATGGCACTGAAAAAAAGTTTTGGCTGACATGCTAACTTAAATGCTTCACTCTAATTGTTGAGACCACCGCTTACCAAGTCCCCTGTAACAGGACAGCTGCTGGTAGATCTGTTTCATGCGTTCTATGTTTATCCTGCTGGCCTCGGCATGGTTGACCATGGGAGTAGGGTAGTGCACTCCGATGATGCACTTGGCAGCCTTCTGTACACTTTCCGGAGCATTCCAGGGATCATAGATATATTTGGCAGGGAAGCCCCTCAATATGGGTAAATAACGCCTGTACAAAGACCACAGCC